>NC_141325.1:31461540-31471540 GCF_037954235.1 Aulostomus chinensis | reverse complement strand
CGTATCATCTGATCTGCGACATGTTCTGGACACTCGGGTGAAGAGAGGAGCTGGGCTGTCAACTGATCACCACCTGGTGGTGAGTTGGATCAGGTGGCAGGGGAAGACGCCGCGCAGACCCGGCAGGCCCAAATGAGTAGTGAGGGTTTGTTGGGAACGCCTGGCGGAAGAACCAGTCAGAATGATCTTCAACTCCCACCTCCGGCAGAGCTTTGACCACATCCCAGGGGCGGTGGGGGACATTGAGTCTGAATGGGCCATGTTTCGCTCTGCCATTTGTGGTTGTACAGCTGCTGGGGCCGGTCATGGCAGTAACAAAACCGCTGGTGGACACCAGAGGTGAGGGGAGCCGTCAGGCTGAAGAAGGAGGCTTACAGGGCATGGCTGGCCTGTGGGTCTCTAGAGGCAGCTGACTGGGACCGGCAGGTCAAGCAGTGTGTAGCCATGATAGTTGCCGAGACAAAGACTCAGACGAGGGAGGAGTTCGGTGAGGCCATGGAGAATGACTATCGGTCCGCCCCGAAAAGGTTCTGGGAAAGTGTCTGTGACCTCTGGGGCAGCAACTTGCCCACACTGTTTACAGTGTGTTCCAACTATCGGGGGATCACACTCCTCAGCCTCCTTGGAAAGGTCTACTCCAGGGTACTGGAGAGGAGGGTCAGGGTGATAGTCCAACCTCAGATCGAGGAGGAGCAATGTGGTTTTCATCCCGGCCGTAGAACCGTGGATCAGCTCATCACCCTCGAGCAGGTTCCTCCGAGCCAGGTTTTCTTTCAATAAGCTGGCTCCTCAAACCCTGAACTCTCAATCAGAGGTCACTGGTATCAGGACAGTGGGTGGGATCTCTGTCAATCAAGGCTTCTGCTTCGGGCTCTGTGGCGTCTCCATAAAAAGGGGTGTGTAACGTGTCATGTGACTCTTAGGAAACGGATGGATCGCGTGCCACCTACTTTAGTCCTACATTGATGGAGGTCAGGAACAACATCAAACAATTATGACAGCAAAAAGCAGCACAGCTGCTGCCAAGGAGGGGAGAGAGGAATGCTGGGAGAAGAGCAGCGATGGCGTCAGGTCATCAGTTTCTGGATGTACTTGACCTGTGAGTGCTGGCGCCCCCCGCAGGAACCCTCTGAGGGAACCAGATTCATCAGCTCATCACTCTCTCTGGGCCGCCCACATCCACAGCTCTTCACCTGAGACTTGATGCACCAGGCTTCACCGTTCAGCTCCAGAAGGACGTTCAGGTGTGACGGTGCAGGATGAAGGAGAAGAGGAGACTCTTCAGTGTTTGGCCAAATCAAAGTGTTATTAATTTCATAGATAGAATATTATCTGTGATTAATACCAATAGACTATCAATTCTCTTTCTTTTTTCCAAGTATTATCTTCATAAGTGGTCACATGGCTCCAGCAGTCTGGAATAATAACGGATTCCCTCAGCTGGGAACCTGGAGCGTTCATAGGAGTGACGTCAGGAAGAGGTAGCGGATCATTGCGGTCTCTGAATCTCGCTGGAGCCTATCCCAGCGGCTTTCACCCACTTTCAAGGCAGCCTTCCCCCTGGACAGGTCACCAGTCCATGGCAGGGCCAACACATAGAGACAGACAACCATTGGCTCTCCCAGCCACGCCTACGGTCAATTTAGAGTCTGGATTAACCTGGTCCCTCTTGATGTCTTTGGACTGTGGAGGAAGCTGGAGTACCAGAGAGAACCCAGCAGGAACAGGGAGAACATGGAGACTCACCCAGAAAGACCCCGTGCTGCAGCCGGGGCTCCACCCACAACCTTCTTGATGGGGGCCACAGTGACGACCACTGCTCCACCCACAACCTTCTTGATGGGGGCCACAGTGACGACCACTGCTCCACCGGGTCGACCGGTGCTGCGAGTCTCGCTTTCGCAGCTACTTTTGGGGTCATAAGAAAATGCTCTACTTAGGGTGCATCACGGCAGAACTGTATATATCCACGACACATCCGTTCTTAGGACACGCGTGACGGGACGCCAGTCGGGTGTAGAAAGGATATACCCTTCATAGTACTAATTGTCCGACATTAAGCTGAAATTAAGTTATTTACTGCCGGTGTGGGAGGACTCGTCGTGTTTACAGGACCACAACGTACGAGCTTGCGAAAGGCCCCTAAATGCACCACATTGCGAAAGGGAAAGTTTTGGGCGCCATATTTGATACGTCACGTTTGGCTAGCTAGCGTCGTTAGCTGTTGTCAATCGTAAACGTTGAACATCGGTCAGTATCCAGCAGCAACATGAATGTGGTGGATCATGTCAGGGACATGGCTGCCGCCGGCCTCCACTCCAACGTCCGGATACTCAGCAGTTTGTTATTGACGATGAGTAACAACAATCCGTAAGTGCCATCAGCGCGGGCCCGTCTATTTCCTGAATGCACCTCTCCGACGCCGGTGGGCTATGTTGTGTCGGGCCAAGATAATAATAACAACAACAGTTATTGGAAATGTCGCCACGACTCTTTAATTCACTAGAACCAGGAGGCGACTTGCACACGCAACCAACGATCGAGGTAACGAGGACAAAGCTGACAAGCATGCGGCTAGCATGTTGGAGTGTTAGCCGCGAAGCTAGCTGGAGGCTGCAGGAAGGACTACTTCGCTGGGCGCGATCGCGTTATTTTACCCTCAAAACCGCAACAGTTGTTGTATAAGTATGACAGTATAGCAGCTGCGGTGTCGTAGAACATGTTTTTGTATTTCTAACTTAACATTACTAATTTGGCTGGATAGTATAGCAATAGAATATCCAAATTGCGGTTTTGGATATAGTTACAGCTCGATGTAGCATTTAACAGGATCGTCAAGCTCTCCTGATAATTACGTGTACCTACATTACTGATGATTATTCACCTGAAGTATAACTGTGGTAATCTATTGTGAAAGAAACCCGTTAAAACATTAATCTGCAACTTACTGCTACTATTCCAAACAGAATGAAAATGGCGAAAGTCAGATTCATGAATGAATCCGAGAGCCACCACCACCATGGACACCATAAAAATGCAGCTATTTGGAAACTGCAGAATAAAACCAGTCAGGGATGGAGATGGATGGCGTTGATATTGAAAGGGTTCATGTCAAATACGTTCCTTTGGGTCACAGTTGATGAGAAACTCAGCTGGAAATCACAGTATTAAATAAGCAGAACAGGTCCTAGATGAACGTTGAGCACTTCAGCCTTGGGGTGTAAAGATGCAACTGACGAGGTTCAGGGACGAAGGGGCTCGGCAACTCTGGTTGCTGATTATTTATTATTTGTTTAGTCTTTCTTACCTTCTGTTTCATTTTTGTAAATAACCATGTGGAATTAAGAATGGATAATATTTCAGGATATAATCCACTTATATGATGAACTGATAAAGATTTATGGAGAAGTGGTGGAATTAAACAAGTGTGTTCTTCTTCCCAGTCCCCAGACACACGTTGAACAGTCTTTGTCAGAGGTATATTTTGTGTAATATTATCTTCTGTGTGACCATTTTGCTTTAATCGACTTTATTCTACCCATTTGAGATGAATTTCTATCCAGTCCAAGTTAATAATCATCTGTACATCAGAGCCATGAATATATTGGTATTTGATTTTGAGACATTTGGACCAGAACACGTTGCATGACGAGTATGTGACCCTTCCTACGGTTTATTTTCTACTCATTGTTCTAGTTCTTTTCTCTTCCTTAAAGAAATATTTGCCCTGCTGGTCCCATTTCTGATGCTGCTGTTGTCTCAGTCAAAAGTCTGTAATATTTGGATCTCTTTGACTCTAGAGAGCTGTTCTCACCCGCCCAGAAGTACCAGTTGTTGGTTTACCACGCTGACGCCATCTTCCATGACAAAGAATACCGTAACGCTGCCTGTAAGTACAGTATGGCCCTGCAGCAGAAGAAGGTGCTCAGCAAAACCTCTAAAGTTCGCACATCCACTGGTGGAGCTGCAGCGAACCTGCAGGCACAGGTACCACAGAATAGACCAGCGACACTCACTCTCAGTTCTAGACGGATTTGTCCCACTGGCGTCCTGCAGTAGTAATCTTTAATGTTGTCTTCCAGAGCTTACCTTCAGAGATTGAGGTCAAGTACAAGATTGCTGAATGTTACACCATCTTAAAGCTGGATAAAGATGCCATTGCAGTACTAGATGGGATTCCCTCCAGACAGAGGACCCCAAAGGTGGGCTGCTTCACTCCTGGTGGTGCTTGTGCTGCACATCCAACATCACAAATGGAAGTACTTCATATGATACCGATTGGGTCAACTTAGTGGTACTGCACAGTGAGTCAAAGCTCCGAAAGTCCTACATGAATGCCTAAGGATGCTTGCCCTCCCGGAGGCAGAACCATGGATGCTGAAAACTGAAACCCCAGACAGCTGCGAGTGTTGGGCGGGGAAGGCTCATCATTAGGTGTAGTGGGATGTACTCAGTCAAGTTCTCCACCAAGTTCTCTCTTTATTCTTCATTTGTAAACAGAATTTGGTCCTAAAAAAAAAAAACCTCCTGCAAAGACCTGGTAGTAAAGTGTCAACCAACCCTGGACATGATTAGAGCTGGGTATCACCACTGACCTCCCGATACGATACGATTCCGATACACTAGGTCCCAAGTCGATACGATTTCCGATACGATTCGATCCAGTATACGATACGATATTTTAGTCACAATACCAATTTTGCTTTGGTAATGGAAGAGCTTCTCAAAGGACTAATGCTGTAAATTCAATTGTAAAAGTAACCCTCTAACCTGCTGCATCATTAAATATTAATATTTACATTGAGAACTGACCGTTAAACAATAGTTATACAACATCATGCACTTTTTATTTAAATATTTGACCGTCATTCAAAACAAAAGGGCAACTTAGACTTCCACAAACCGTCAGCAGCTCAGCAGGAGGACTCGCGGTGTGGCGAGCTTCAATCGCCCGCGTTTGTCAACGTGGGACATGAGGGACCAGTGACTGTCAGTGGACTGAGAGGTGATGGTCAAGCAGGAATCGTAGCTCTGCTTGTCCAGCTGTCACCAGCGATGGCAACTCTCTCTGCCGATTTCATTGCAGTTGTGACGTTGTTTTTAACTTCTCTGAACATCTTTGGGATTGTGACCTGACTCAGTTGTTTCCGTGTCAGTAGCACATAGCGTGGTTCCAGTGTGGACGGGGGTCTGAAGCCTACATTTTCTACCTCACAGGATGGTCTGAGGTCCTTGCAGATCAAAACTGCCAGAGCCAAAGTGATGTTCTCTGCACGTGGAGGCGTGGACGGAAACTTGGTCCCAAATGCTGTCTCCAGCGAGGGTTGTTGCAGGGACTTGTAGTTTCCTGGTTGTTGAGTGTCCTCTGGGTGATGCCTCGTCACATGGCTCCAGAGATTAGTAGTATTTCCGTTGTACTTTACTTCTACTTTGCACATTTTGCACACAGCGTTATTTTTGTCAAGTCGAGTGCAGTTTTCTCGCTTCTTAAAGCCGAAGTGCTGCCAGACACCGGCTCTTAAATTTGCCGCAGATTAAAGTTGCGCTTCCGCCATCTTGCTGTTCTCTGATGGGAGGCACATGGCCTGGATCTGGTGAGGTCTGATCATCTGACTGCAGTAACGTTGCACTAAGCACTAAATCACACCAGACTAAAGGGGCAAACAAAACAAAAAAATAAAGGGGTAAAATCTGATGCATTTTAAAAGATCGATACTGGGATTTATGTATCGATAATCTTTCCTACAAATGTATATCGATAAAATATCAGAATATAGACATTTTTAACCCTCCTCTCGTGACGTGATGTCATTATTGCGTCTATACCTGTGCAAAGTTGATGGTGTCTAGTGATGTTAGTGTTGTTTGCATCATCAGATCAACATGATGCTGGCAAACCTGTACAGGAAAGCGGGTCAGGAACGGTCCGCTGTGACCAGCTATAAAGAAGTCCTCCGGCAGTGTCCCCTCGCCCTGGACGCAATCATCGGTGAGCACCGCCACTTCTCACCTGCATGTACGCTCACATGATGCACCTGTTTGTGAAAACCACTTCGGCTCCACCCCCAGGCCTTCTCTCGCTATCAGTCAAAGGGGCTGAAGTGGCATCCATGACCATGGACGTCATCCAGAGTGTCCCCAACCTGGACTGGCTCTCTGTTTGGATCAAAGCCTACGCCTTCATTCATGCCGGAGACAATCAGAGAGCCATCAACACCATCTGGTGAGGACTGTGTGTGCATGTCTTCTATGATTATTTATAATGTTTAGTATGAAGCTTGTGTCAGTAGGAGGTGACTATCAGGACCAGACCGAATACTGCTGAGTCGCCTCCCATATCATGTGTGTCGTCTCAGCTCTCTGGAGAAGAAATCTCTACTGCGCGACAATGTGGACCTCCTGGTGAGCCTGGCAGACGTCTACTTCAGGGCAGGTGACACCAAGAACGCCATCCTCAAATTTGAACAAGCTCAAATGCTGGACCCCTACCTCATCAAAGGTGGGCTGCAGGATGACCTCTGTCCATTTATTTATTAATTGATCTTGCATTTATTGTTGTAGTTATCATGTCAGTCCCTCAATTTTGTGATTTTGCTCATCTGCTCTGAAATTTGACTGTCCCTCATTTGTCAAGGTCAAGTTTATTTATGTGACCCATTTTAAAACTCCTGAGGTGGACCAAGGTGCTTTACAATTTTAAAAAACATTAGCAGAAATGGAAGACTTAATTATTTTACTCTTACAATACACTCAAATATTAAACTCAAGCTATAAAACAGAAAATTAAATCATGAGAAGAACAAGTAGAAGAGGTGGGACTTGAGCCAGGATTGAAATAGTTTAAGAGACTGGAGGTTTCTTTTATCACGGTCAGCTGTCCCACGGTCTCCTTTAGTTGTCAGCCTACATGTAGGCTGACGTGTAGATGACCTCCGTGCTCCTAAGTAGTGAGGGATCATTCAGAATCTTCAAAACAAACATCAAAATCTTAAAATTGATGCTCAAATGAACAGGAAGCCAGTGCAGAGAGGCCAGAACCGGTTTGGTGTGGTCACAGGTTTTGGTGCCAGTCCAAAGGTAAGCAGGCGTTTGGCAATGCTGAGGACATGCAGAGAAGTCTTGTCAAGGCCAAAATACATGAAAACGTCTCCCCAGGTCTGTAGGTGACAGACAAGTATTTACTGTAGAAAGGAGCAGCCGGTTTGCCAATGAAACGACATTGAAAGTGATTTAATAAAAGAACGCTGCCCTGAGCCTCAGATGGCCAAACACAATCTCTTTTCATGTGAATTCCGGAAATTTAGGTTCGTCGAATTCTTTGTCATTAAAACAGCAGGCAGCAAAGAGTCTCTTCACTTAGAGTGTAGCGGATAGTAGATTTGGACATCCTCCCCAGCACATTATGCTCACAGAGAATGGCACTGAGAGGCAGGCTAGATAATGGGAATAATAAAGGGCCCAAGATGGAGCCCTGTGGGATCCCATGGGTAAGAGACACCACATGAGAGGAGAATTCCCCAGATGGACAGAAGAAATCCTGTCAGTTAAGTATGGCTGGAGCAACGTGACAAAAGGGTCCTATGATCAACGGTATTAAAGGCAGCCAACAAGTCACTGGTCACCAGGGTAACGGTACCCTGACTCCATAGTTAGAACAAGATCATCCAACACTCTTGAAAGAGTAGTTCAGTACTTCAGATCAGATTAAAAACCTAATAAATATCTGTATGTTTGAAAACGATTCAGACAGCTGTCACTTTACTTAACACTGGAGATGGCCCTAAAATTAGAGCGATGAGGGTCCAGGCTGAGTAATGGCTGCACTGTAGCATGTTTAAAGAAGTGGGAAAACAGTCGGATCCAAAAAGGCCATCAGTAAGACAAAGAATCAAAGGTCCAGCTCAATCAAAACTCTTTACATAGAGAGGGACTACTGTTGAACCTCCGCCAGGTTGTTGTCCATCTCAGTGTGCCTCATGTTGGTGGTGCTGCAGGGATGGATGTGTATGGTTACCTGATGGCCCGTGAAGGACACCTGGAGGATGTGGAGGTCCTGGGAGGACGGTTGTTTAATATCTCTGACCAGCATGCTGAGCCCTGGGTGATTTCTGGGTGAGTTTCACTTGAATACCACCAGCAACATGACAGAGAGCCAGTAAAACCAAGAAGCAACCCAACACAGTGAGATGTTCCTAAGGAGACAAGTTGACGGTGAAACAGTTTTTTGTGTCCATTTCCGTCCTGTGTCCGTGGTTCAGTTGTCACAGCTTCTACAGCAAGCGTTACTCCCGGGCCCTTTACCTGGGGGCAAAGGCCATCCAGCTCAACAGCAACAGTGTGCAGGCCCTCCTCCTGAAGGGGGCAGCACTGAGAAACATGGGTCGTGTCCAGGAGGCCATCATCCACTTCCGAGAGGCCATGCGACTCGCTCCCTGCCGACTGGACTGCTATGAAGGTGCGTCTGCTTCAGTGAGCTTCTCATCTGTCCTGGTGTCTCCTTGAAAGCTGAGGTCATTAACGGCTAGCTCATCACAGGTCTGATTGACTGTTACCTGGCATCCAACGGGATTCGTGAGGCGATGGGGATGGCCAATAACATCTATAAGACTCTTGGGGCCAACGCACAAACTCTTACCATCCTGGCCACTGTGTGCCTTGAGGACCCTGTGACGCAGGAGAAAGCCAAGACGTTGCTGGACAAAGCGTTGGCGCAGAGGCCCGACTACACCAAGGCTGTTGTCAAGAAGGCAGAGCTGCTGAGTACGTAGCACTGTTAGTCTGCCTCAGGTTCAGTTGTGTCTGCCGTGGTGCTCACAGGTGTTTTGTTGTTTGTGAAGGTCGCGAGCAGAAATATGAAGAAGGCATTGCTCTCCTGCGGAACGCCCTGGCCAATCAGAGTGACTGTGTCCTGCACAGGATGCTGGGAGATTTCCTGGTGGCAGTCAATGATTACCAAGAAGCCATGGATCAGTACAGCATAGCGCTCAGGTGACTGGACAGTCATGGTGGGAGGGGTCATGTCTCCAGATGTCTGTCTGTCCTCAAGGCTGAGAATTCACTCTCTGATGACTACAAATCTTGACATAAATGTTTGTTAGAGGATGAAGTTTTGTGTCATGTTGCTGTGACGTCACGTTCTGATGCAACTTGACCGTTAATTCTAGTTTGTCCTTTTCATGCCTGCAGACATTTAAAACATAATGGTTCTCATGTTGTCTTTCTCAGTCTGGACCCGAACGACCAGAAGTCTCTGGAGGGAATGCAGAAGATGGAGAAGGAGGAGAGTCCCACGGACGCCACCGTAGAGCTGGACGGTGATGACATGGAGGGCAGCGGAGAGGACGGAGACCTGGAGGGCAGTGACAGCGAAGCGGCTCAGTGGGCTGATCAGGAGCAGTGGTTCGGTATGCAGTGACCCACCCCGGTGGCAGCAGGCGTATGATGCCACACTCCGCCATCATCCTCACCATCTTCCTCCCAGCAGCAGCAGCCACTTGACTGAAGAGCTTCAATGCTCAACACTTGAGTTTTGTTTCCATCACGTGGACAGGTTTCATCATTGTAGGACTTGAAGTTAGGAGTCGTCGGTGTGCTGGGAAAGTTCTGAATTATAGATTGGAAATGGATTCAAAATTGTGCTGGGGAACGATTTCATTTCTAGTTTGAGAGAAACGTCCTATTTCTCTGCTCACTGAAACTTTCATTTCAGTTCATCAGAATTTATCATGTTATTCTGGTGTTTGACCTTTCACCTTTGTGTCAATAACTCCCTTCCTGATGGGATGTTACTTCATTTCAAAACAAATGTTTGTAGTATTTTGTACATATTTTTGAAAATGTATAATAAAAATAACATTTATGGATGAGTTGTAGTCCAGTTTGGGAATCAGGAACTCACCGTCTGATACGAGAGACCAATAAATGTCAAGACTTTCATCTTAACTACATAATGACTCGTCTGAGTACTGATCAAAGCAGGGGTGGTTGTTAACATTATAAG
>NC_141325.1:31391540-31456540 GCF_037954235.1 Aulostomus chinensis | reverse complement strand
GAGGCCGCCACCTCCTGTCTGGGAGGGTCCAGCATGCCGACACAGCCCACGAAGGTCAGGTCAGACTGGACGCAGAGGCACAAGGACACGGCCAGTGTTGGACAGATGAACTTGTACAACTACACATATAACTGATAAGTTAAAAGATGCAGAAGTCAAGGGAGACTTCACCTCGTACTCTGCAAATTTGGCGGTGTCTGACAGTATCATGTCCTCCATCTTGGGTGGACTGTCACGTGTGGCCAGAGCCAGACATCTCAGGGTGTCCCGACCTGTCCCGTACTCACGAATCACTGAAAGGATTTTTTCCTTGATGCCTTTGCTGAGGGGAACTTTGTTGTTGCCCACTCTAACATGGGTGCATCTCTCTATGACCCCCTCTGGCGCCCCCTGCAGGTAGAGCAGAGAGGTCAGAGGTTCGAGGTGCAGCAGAGCAGGGTTGCAACATCTCTAAACTGTTCAGCATACCTTCACAAACATTTTGCCCAAGGCGGAGCGGGACTTGTTGGGGGTGCAGTAGACGGACATAGACTTCCTGTCTCTGGAGAACTCCAGTGTGAACTCCTTCTTCATCAGCTGCTTGATCACCTGACAGCCCCCTCTCCCAGGGAAGGACAGAGTGAGAAAACCTGCTGAGTGAGTGTCTGTGTGAGTGTGAGTGTGTTTCACTCACGGAGTTGCAGGCGTTAGCCCGGTCGATCTTAGACAGGTTGTGGACTTCGGTCTCAAAAACGTTCATCTTCTCCACCAGACAGGTCAGTGCGGTCTCAGTGGCCTCGCCCACCTTTTCAAACACGCCCTTCACCTGCAACACCAAAACATTGAGGTTGGGATAAACATGGAACATTCTAGAACACGTTTACACTGTAACCTGGCTTCTCTACCCACCATTCTCAACCCATTTACGCTCCACTGGGGATCAGCACAATTCATCGATGATTGACAGTTAATCTTCCTGTTGGTCACCTGAATTTCACTGCTCAGAGGAGGCTGTGTTGCGTAGTGTCATCTCACTGTGTTGGAGCAATGAGACGTCCTGCCGTCAGGGCCGGTATTTAACTCGTTTTAGGAGACAGATGAAGAGACTGAAATACTCTGCCCCCGACAAGCTTCTGCTGACGCAAACATGAAGTCACGCGGAAGTTTGGGGTGGGGTTATTCCAATGGAACAACAACAAAGGTCACCCTAAACATGTGAAGCCGTGAATAAGCACAACACAACACCGAGCCCACTGAGGGACCAACTGGGTAACGTAGCGCCGTCCCCGGTACACGTGCTCCTTGTCCAAGCCTCCCATCACCTGGGCGTTAGCACGGAGGAGACGCAACCTCATCCAAGAGATCTGCATAACTATTTGAGGAAGAATGGGCTCTATTTTGTATTTTCTGCCATTGGCATTTTACATTTATAAAAAACAATGATCGAACTGATACTGATTGCTAATTTTGCCAATGATTGATTGAGGACATTTCATTAAACGCCTGTCTCTCAGGGCGGCTGACACACTGATTTTTTGGTCTTCTTCTCTCTGAACTCTGAGCCGCAGTGACAGAAGTCGCTCTTGGCTGCGCCTTTTTTTTTGAGAGGCTCCACTTTTTTTGGGTGGCCTCTCATTTGATCAGTTCCAGTTCAAAAACTTTGAACTTCTCAGAAATGCGCTGTTGACAGCCTCCATTTGGGGAGGGGATTCATCATCGCGACAACAATCACACCATTTATTCCAGACTGTGTACATGTCTGATGCCTCAGGTGTGGCGTAACAAGTCCCACAGCACACTCAAAGTTTGCAGCGACATTCGGAAATGTTTATGCCACTCGACATCGTCAAAGTTGTTCTGAATATCTGTCCGAAAGCCTCGTCCTTGCTGTCGTCCATCTTCAACACACTTCTCTGCCTAATGACAGCCGAACATATTTGTCTTCAACGACGCACAATACGTTCCTCAGCTTTATAATCTTCTTGGATGTCCTTCATTTTGGCATCATAATGTCTTCTTATTCTTCGCGTACATTCAGCTACGACCCCCTGGGGTGAAACTACGGCTCGCGTTCACATGATCTATCAGGCCAAAAAAGCCTGACACTCCGCTACAGCAATTTGTAGGTCTTTTGTCTGAAACGCCTACAGAAGCTCTCATCAACTGGCCACAAGCTGGTTAATCAATGATAGAAACCCTCCAGCAGAGGGAAGCAGAGTCTCACTGAGGGACAGAAATCAGAACCCTGAAATTCACTTCACTGTTGCTGCTACCAGACAAGAGCTTGTCGTTTGTATTGATGTTTTATCTTTCAAAGCAAGAGCAGATATTGCTCTCCAGTAGAGAGGGAGAGGTGCCAGAGAGCCAGGAAAATGAGGATATCATGTTTACTGATGTGTTCATTCCTGACCTCATTGAAGTCCAGCGAGGAGTCGTTACACAGGGCACAGATGGTGGCCAGTTCAACCAGGGCGTCATACTGGGAGGACTTCACTGGTTTACCATCCTGAAATCTGAAGAGCAGAGCAGTCTCTCAACCTTCGATCAGTCAATCAATCAATCCATCCATCCATCAGTGACTGTGACTGTGCTCACACTTCTCCCTCGGGGGCGTAGGTAGACCCGGTGATGGTGAACTCTGTCAGAGAGCAGCTGTCGCCATCGGCTTTACTCATGATGAACATCTGCAGATGAAGAACTCAACAAACTCAACGACAAGAACGTCATTGGAGCACAGCTGTAGTGACTTCACCCATACAGCAGGTGGCAGCAGAAGCACAGCAACCACTAGACCTGTGTGTGTGTGTGTGTGTGTGTGTATGTGTCAGCTGCCACACTTGTATTATTAGTATATTATTGTATACTTAAATAATGTCAAACTTGAAATCACTAAATTGAGGGAACACTTCTATTTGACAGTTCACTCTTCACATGCTAGCACCGCCTCCTCCCTGCTGGTTGTACACATTAATAATCTAAATCATAAACTTCATCAGTACCAACTTTACTTGTAAACTCACAAGTTTTCAGCTCACTGTCAAACCCAGTAAATAAAACTACAAGCTGAAGTATTTCTACATCTACACTACAACATGATGAAGGCCCTCATGGTTTGATCTTGACCCAGTAACAAGAGGCTGTGGTGACCCTGAGAAGCGACCAGAGCCACAGGAGGACCAGGGGGGCAGTCAGACAGGGAGGTCACACCTGAGGGTCATTCAGGGAACAGCTGGATGAGAGGAGACCGACTGTTCCAACACCTGGACACATCCCCATCGCAGGTGCATGCGCATTCACTCTCACACACACACACACACACACACACACACAATTAACAGTGTTTCTGATGTTAATTGTGTGTGTGTGACGTTAATTGTGTGTGTGTCTTTCTGATGTGAATTGTGTCTTTCTGATGTGAATTGTGTCTTTCTGATGTGAATTGTGTGTCTTTCTGATGTTAATTGTGTGTGTGTGTGATGTTAATTGTGTGTGTGTGTGATGTTAATTGTGTGTGTCTGATGTTAATTGTGTGTGTGATGTTAATTGTGTGTGTGTGTGATGTTAATTGTGTGTGTCTGATGTTAATTGTGTGTGTGTCTGATGTTAATTGTGTGTGTGTCTTTCTGATGTTAATTGTGTGTGTGTCTTTCTGATGTTAATTGTGTGTGTGTCTGATGTGAATTGTGTGTGTCTGATCTTAATTGTGTGTCTTTCTGATGTGAATTGTGTGTGTGTCTGATGTGAATTGTGTGTCTGATGTTAATTGTGTGTGTGTCTGATGTTAATTGTGTGTGTGTCTGATGTTAATTGTGTGTGTGTCTGATGTTATTTGTGTGTGTCTGATGTTATTTGTGTGTGTCTGATGTTAATTGTGTGTGTCTGATGTTAATTGTGTGTGTCTGATGTTAATTTTGTGTGTCTGATGTTAATTGTGTGTGTCTGATGTTAATTGTGTGTCTTTCTGATGTTAATTGTGTGTGTCTGATGTTAATTGTGTGTCTGATGTTAATTGTGTGTGTGTCTGATGTTAATTGTGTGTCTTTCTGATGTTAATTGTGTGTGTGTCTGATGTTAATTGTGTGTGTGTCTGATGTTAATTGTGTGTCTTTCTGATGTTAATTGTGTGTGTGTCTGATGTTAATTGTGTGTCTTTCTGATGTTAATTGTGTGTGTGTCTGATGTTAATTGTGTGTGTGTCTGATGTTAATTGTGTGTGTCTGATGTTAATTGTGTGTGTCTGATGTTAATTGTGTGTCTTTCTGATGTTAATTGTTTGCCTTTCTGATGTTAATTGTGTGTGTGTCTGATGTTAATTGTGTGTGTGTCTGATGTTAATTGTGTGTGTGTCTGATGTTAATTGTGTGTCTTTCTGATGTTAATTGTTTGCCTTTCTGATGTTAATTGTGTGTGTGTCTGATGTTAATTGTGTGTGTGTCTGATGTTAATTGTGTGTCTGATGTTAATTGTGTGTGTGTCTGATGTTAATTGTGTGTGTGTCTGATGTTAATTGTGTGTGTGTCTGATGTTAATTGTGTGTGTGTCTGATGTTAATTGTGTGTGTCTGATGTTAATTGTGTGTGTCTGATGTTAATTGTGTGTGTGTCTGATGTTAATTGTGTGTCTTTCTGATGTTAATTGTGTGTCTTTCTGATGTTCTGTGTGTTGTGTGTGGGACACTGACCCTGCACACAGACATCTGGTTGGTGGTCAGCGTTCCCGTCTTGTCGGAGCAGATGACGGACGTGCAACCCAGCGTCTCCACCGAGGGCAGGCTGCGGACGATGGCGTTCTTCTTGGCCATGCGGCGAGTGCCCAGAGCCAGACAGGTGGTGATGACAGCAGGAAGCCCCTCGGGGATGGCAGCCACGGCCAGCGCCACAGCGATCTTGAAGTAGTAGACAGCCCCGCGGATCCAGGAGCCCCCATGCACGGGGTCATTGAAGTGCCCGATGTTGATGATCCATACAGCGATGCAGATGAGTGAGATAACCTTGGACAGCTGCTCGCCAAACTCGTCCAACTTCTGCTGCAGCGGTGTCTTTTCCTGCTCAGTGGCAGCCATCTCATCACGGATCTTACCAATCTCTGTGTTGACACCGCTGGCCACCACCACGCCCACAGCCTTCCCAGCAGCGATGTTGGTACCCTGAAACCACAACGATGTCTGACGCCATCGTACCGACAACAGCAGCAGCGAGTTCATCCAGGAGGTTGATAGAAACAAAACGGAGCTTACGGAGAAGAGCATGTTCTTCTTGTCCTGATTGACAGCTCGAGGGTCGGGTACCGGGTCCGTGTGTTTGATGACTGAGACAGACTCACCTACAAAGACGATAAAGGATGGCAGATTATTACCACTGATCACATGACCTTTCGCATACTTAGCAATGGTTTGATTCACAGGTGAATCAGCTAACTGTCACAGTCCACTGCTGCCACGTCACATGACCCACAGACACCCAGCTACCCCCTCCTCAAACCGGCATCGGGCTGATTTATTCAGCTTAGTTTGAAACAGGACAAATTCAGGTGATTCTGAAGTGAATCTAAAGATGTGGGACCAGATTCAGGCCGGGTTTGGTTTTGATATGAAAACGCAAACATGAGATGTAGAAAAGAAAGATGCTGAAATCAGAGTTTCATCTAGAAGCTTCAAACCTGACAAACAAGCAAAGAGCTCACGTTTTTCAGAGGAAATGGAAAATCTAAATTGTGTTTATCTAGACGATCACAGTCTTTCCTGTCCCTGTGGTGGTCTCACCGGTCAGAATGGACTGGTCCACTCGCAGGGTTGTTGACTTGATGGAGCAGATACGGATGTCAGCAGGCACCTTGTCTCCAACTGGAACCAAACAAGACTGGCATCAGGAAGACAACACGTCAACAAACATGACCCCACCAGACCGACTGCTGCCCTGCTGATCCTGAACCCTCCCGTCTCGATTTAACACCCAAATCCAAATATCTGACCAACAAGGTGAGTTAGGGACGTTTGCATCAGCCTCTGGTGTGTATTTGATTGGGTACGATATGGAGACTTCAGCATCACAGTGACTTCAGTCTTTGTTATTTCACACCGTCCCAATTGTTCCCTCAGGAGCTCTGCAGCGTACAATTGCTGACCTATGCAAGGGAACTGAATGAAGCCTCATGAGTAGGACTCAGCCCTGGCTGAGGACATCCTCATTTTGATTTGGGGCTGAAGGATTTGTAAAATATCTCTGAGCCTTCGCTAAGGCCACCATGTGGAGCCCCATTGTCGCTGGTCAGCTCAGTGTTTATCCTTCACTCGATCATCCTGCGAGTCACAACGGAGTCATGGAGAAGTTCTCTGCTGCCGTCGCTGCAGGGAAGGAAGAGACTCGAAGAAACGAGAGGAAATGAAGGTCTTGTGAGCCATAAAAGGCAATTCTCCAAGGAAAAGACAAATTTAGGTGCGTTGGAATTGCAGTGACCCAATTCAGCTTCCTAATGGTACAGAAAGGCGTTGAAAGTGGAGACATGGCACAGACAGGCCCACATATGAGACACTCCAATCAGGGACAGGGGACCCTCAGAACCCTGCAAAATTATCTCACAACCTGATAAAACACTGGCCAGAATTAAAGACTGAGAAACAAAGACGTCAGTTGTACCGCCGCCCAGATTCCCACCGGAGGGAAACACGCATCGTAATTCTAAACCTCAGTGCCCTTGAGGGAGGGGAGGGAAAATAGCAACAATACATGAGACCAAAAATGGAGAAAGCATTTCAAAATGTTGCCGAGGCTCCCATGATCAGCTGTAAAGCTGTCAACAACACACGTCCAACACACAGCCAGTCAACAACATGCAGCTCTGGGTTTGTGGTTCATCTGAAATGGGACTGTGGACTCATTAGCTGGTGCCTGCACCGGTTCTGTCAGCAGGCATCAGCCAGCGGGACAGGCAGCCACCAGGCAGCTTTTCTGGGAAGGACTCTGGTGCATCTTTATACTACCGGCACAATGGAAGCTTGACTTCTGAGAAAGTCACATGGTGCCACTGGCCCTCAGGTCAGGTTACCTTCAATTAACTGCATCAACTATATTTAACTACAGGAGGAACCCATTTAATAGCTGCAAGAGTTCTAATGGATGACCTTTGGCTACAATACAAGAACTGAACGTGAACAGTTTTCTTTACAATGACATGCTGGATGGTACAGAAGGACATTGTCTTTGCAAAAAAGAACCTGTGGAAGAGTCCTAGGGCTGCGTTCCACACCGTCTCTTTGTATCAACATCCTATTGATGGCACGCCAACGTCTCCTCAGCCATCACCACGCAGTTCTCCAGTTTTATGGCGACAAGAGGGTGCTGACCTGCTGAGACAATGCACCCAATGTGACACCCAGAATCTCCTTTTTAAACAAACCTTTCAACAGCCACTGAACAGAAGCTGGCAGCTTTGGCTGGCACCTGCCCCTGCCGTGTGTCGGCCCGGTGAGGAGTCGCCGTGTGCTGATGGCAGCAGAACAAAAGGCTGATGTCCTCCCATGTTGAGAGGGTCATTTCAGTGCCGTGGACACGAGAAGCGACTCGACTTTCACAGCAGTGGATGTCGAAGATGCTCCTGCTGCTGCTTTGCTGCTGTCAGGTGACTCAAGATGTTGTGTTACCATGACTCAGCACAATCAGGATCGGGAATTGATGCTGCTCATCTTGATTCTGCAGTCCAAATGTGGCTCCACATGGCTGCTTGGTGGTGCAGGATTCACTGACCACAAGAGAAGAACAAAGTGCTTTGACGCCATCCAGGCGGCAACTTTGATCACTGTGACTTGCCTCCATGACGCTGTCACATGTGACTGCTGATCCTGACCTTTGACCTCAGTTGAGTCATCCAGACAGAGATCTCTAATTTGACTCCTGTGACCAGGTTGAAGCTGCAGCGGGGATGTAACAGTTCCTGTTCCCATAGTAACCGCAAAACTCGTCTACGTCAGGCAAGCATTATAAAAATATTTGCATTATTAATTTCTCACAGCATAATATGCAACTCGTCCTCACAAATATGTAAAGTAACAAAGTGTTTATATGAAATTATTAGTTTAATTAAAGTCTTGGTTTGATGCAATCTGGAGCTAATAAGTTCTGCTGGAGGCAGCAGGGTGGAGCAGTGGTCCTCACTGTGGCCCCCAGCAAGAAGGTTGTGGGTGGGTGGAGGAGATGTTGTTCCGTGGGTGGAGGAGATGTTGTCCCGTGGGTGGAGGAGATGTTGTCCCGTGGGTGGAGGAGATGTGTTGACAGCAGGTCTGCTGCACCACATCGTTCATTCTAAAACAATCTTTTTACTCACAACCTGCTGGAACAAATACTGCACCTTCTTGTGCCCTGACAGTTGCAGCAGGTCACCTCCACCCCTCCTTCAGGGAGCAGTACCTCTGTGCAGCGCTGGCGTCCCCCTTCAGCAGGACTGGGCCATTTGTCTCAGCCTTGCTGACAAGTTAGGACCCTTTGCCAAAGACAGCCCCCCAGTGACATGGGAAGTTTGCCAGACCACATTAAATGCCACATACTATCCCTGGTGTGTGGAATCCTGGTGGAGGGTGCCGATGGGTGGGTGGGCGGTCATTGCTGTGCAGAGCTTCCCCTCATGTTTCCCTATAAGGACATCTCTGTCTCCAACACAACCCCCCACCCCATACAAGTGCTGCCAATCATCCAAATCTCCCAGCCAGCAGAGGACAGACCCTGTGAGACGCACACGTCTCAGTAACACCTGAGAGCCCCAGCAAGACAGCACAAGCACACTGGTGCGGGACACCGTCCACACACATGCGTGTGCACACGCACACACACGAGTCAACCATATCAAAGCTCTTCAGCGAGGATGAGGAGGAGGCTGCAGGCTCTTCCTCTCAGGCCCAGCAGCGACTCGCCGGCCGGCTCCTGCGTCATCACGCTCCATTCCCTGCGTGGCAGAGGTCACTGAGGAGCTTCAGGGAAATATTAGTCACTCACAATGGAGGACCAGAGTGGAGGTGGGACTCTCAGCTCCACAGCAACCACGGGGGCTGGGGGCAGAGCCACACACCTGTCATCATCACTACCTTGTATAAATAAAACACTCCACAATCTCCAGCACCTCTGAAGGCTACAAATAAAACCTGCCGCCCTGCACAGACACATCACTTGAGTGTGTCGGGGTTAACCAGAGTATCGCCATTACGCCTCTGACCTTCCTGGACATCTGCCGCTTCTGTTCCTTCCTCAGCAGAGCGCTACACGTATGTGTGGCGTGGGAGAGAAGAATGATACTCATGAACTCCTGGTGGAGTGTTACCTGAGAGTTAGGCCAAACTGTACTGAGCCAGTCACCTGGGCACAGGTACTGATACCAACACTCAAGCTCCTCATATCTGGAAGTTCATTTCCCATGCGTCACCGAGCGGACGTCACCAAGCATCGATGGCGTTTCTGGTCCTTACATCACACGAGCTCTTTCCAGGGAGACTAACTATTGATGGCAGCAACTGCCGGAGTATTAAATCACCAGTTTCAAAGATAATGGACTGGTGGCTCCTGTTTGGATGGCGTGATATTCCAATGACGCGCCTTCAGCCGCTCATCAGCTCTCTGCTATGTAGCTGCTACAGACTGACCGGAGCTGCTCCACCTACCAGCAACCTCCACGATGTCCCCGGGAACAATGTCCCGGGCTTTGATCCTTTGCACCGTCTTCCTGTCCTGTCGATACACTTTGCCCATCTCCGGCTCGTACTCCTTCAGCGCCTCGATGGCGTCCTCAGCATTGCGTTCCTAGACACACAATCAGTGGGCCGAACAGATCTCATCACAATATTCAGAGCTGGACATCGGTCACATCTCTGTTAGGGACATTTATCCATGTCACAACACATCCCCATGCCCACTTATTTTCAAAATAAGACTGTTTCCAAGGGAAGCAAAACACTTCAGCCTCAGAAGAGGCTGCTGACAGTGACGGAGGGTCGCCCAGCGGGACCAAGCAGGCTGAATTAAGCAGTTGTTCCACTGCAGTCCAAACAATGTCGGAGTTCCGTACAGTGTCTTATTGGTCTAGAGAGGCGTGTCTGTGTTTAACGAACAATTGCTGGCAGGCTATCAGAGAGAGTGTAGCCGGACCAGGGTCAGGCGCAGCCCACGTACCGACGGATGGTTCATGGTTTCTGATATGTCCCAACAGAGATGTGATTTACAGGACAGATGTTTACTGTAGTAGTTGGACTGTGTGTGTACACTTGCAGTAATTTTGTTAGGTCCATCACGGACGTGGCCACGATGGAGGAGGCAGTGCTGGTGCTGAATGTCCCAGCGGAATAATAACAGTTAAGTGGAGAGTTCCCACCTGCCACACTCCAACGATGGCGTTGGCTATAAGAATGAGCAAAATAACAAAAGGCTCCACGAAGGCAGTGATGGTCTCTTCTCCCTCCTCGAACCAGGCCAGGACCTGGAGACACAACGGCAGACAGCAAACACAGGTGAGGTCAAACAGGCGGAGACATCCTGCATGGTCAGAATCAATAACCTCCTCAGGGTTGACCACTTGTCAGACGCTCCAGTCGTCTGTCTTCATCTCACACCTCTCTAATCTCAAACTTCACCAGATGAGAAGTTTCAAACCTTAAATGTAGGGTGGACGTCTCATCTCTAGGGGAGCTGTGGATTGATTCCATCAGAGGATCTGTTCTAACCATGTTCTAACCATGCTCTAACAGTGTTCTAACAGTGTTCTAAACGTGCTCTAACAGTGTTCTAACCATGTTCTAACCATGCTCTAACAGTGTTCTAACAGTGTTCTAAACGTGCTCTAACAGTGTTCTAACCGTGTTCTAACCATGCTCTAACAGTGTTCTAACAGTGTTCTAAACGTGCTCTAACAGTGTTCTAAACGTGCTCTAACAGTGTTCTAACCGTGCTCTAACAGTGTTCTAACCGTGTTCTAACGGTGTTCTAACGGTGTTCTAACCGTGTTCTAACCGTGTTCTAATAGTGCTCTAACTGTGTTCTAACAGTGCTCTAACAGTGTTGTAACCGTGTTCTAATAGTGCTCTAACCGTGTTCTAACCGTGCTCTAACAGCGTTCTAACCGTGCTCTAACAGCGTTCTAACCGTGCTCTAACCGTGTTCTAACAGTGTTCTAACAGTGTTCTAACCATGCTCTAACAGTGTTCTAACAGTGTTCTAAACGTGCTCTAACAGTGTTCTAAACGTGCTCTAACAGTGTTCTAACCGTGCTCTAACAGTGTTCTAACCGTGTTCTAACCGTGTTCTAACCGTGTTCTAACCGTGCTCTAACCGTGTTCTAACCGTGTTCTAATAGTGCTCTAACTGTGTTCTAACAGTGCTCTAACAGTGTTGTAACCGTGTTCTAATAGTGCTCTAACCGTGTTCTAACCGTGCTCTAACAGCGTTCTAACCGTGCTCTAACAGCGTTCTAACCGTGCTCTAACCGTGTTCTAACAGTGTTCTAACAGTGTTCTAACCGTGTTCTAACAGTGCTCTAACAGTGTTCTAACCGTGCTCTAACCGTGCTCTAACAGTGCTCTAACAGTGTTCTAACCGTGCTCTAACCGTGCTCTAACAGTGTTCTAACCGTGCTCTAACAGTGTTCTAACAGTGCTCTAACCGTGTTCTAACAGTGTTCTAACCGTGCTCTAACAGCGTTCTAACCGTGTTGTAACCGTGTTGTAACCGTGCTCTAACCGTGCTCTAACAGTGTTCTAACCGTGTTCTAACAGTGCTCTAACTGTGTTCTAACAGTGTTCTAACCGTGTTGTAACCGTGCTCTAACAGTGTTCTAACCGTGTTCTAAGAGTGCTCTAACCATGTTCTAACCGTGCTCTAACAGTTCTGCTCCTGCAGCTGGAGCTGAGTGTCAGCGCCATATACACACTAACAAGCTTGGACGTTGACTGATCATTAGCAACAATCAGTGTGATCAGATATAACACACACACACACACACGAGCATGTGCGCACGCACACACACACACACACTCATGCACACCCCTTTCTTTTCAAAGTATTTTTAGCCGACACCACAATATCAAACATGCCGTGAGGATCCCGTCGAGTCCCAGAGTCTTTACAGTTCTGGCAGGTGACCAGCAGAACTCCAGTTTGACAAGTTTAGTGGACACCTGGTTCGAGACGCGGCGGCTGTTGTCACCATTCCTGAGATGGCCGCCAGCATTCTCAGGTGTTTGACCCGTAACCTCAGACGGGCTCAACAAGCTGAAGACGTTCACACGTTAGCACCATTCGTCACACGGGCTTAACCACAACCGCATGTGCGACCTCACACCTCCTGGGACCCTCCTACTGTGCCTCTGTGTCCTGTTGACCGGGAGGAGGAGGTCAGTGTACGAGGAGAAACGGGTACTCACGAAAGAGATGCAAGCAGCCAGCAGCAGGATTCGTACAAGGAGATCTTCAAACTGCTCCAGGACCAGCTCCCAGAGGGACTTGCCTGCAGGCAGGACAGACATTAGTCTCAGCACAACACCACAGGACCAAAGTTAGAGGCGAGGCCGTTACCTTCTTCTGCTGGCAGCTCTGCAGAGGGTGGGGGGTGGGGGTCAGTGCAGGGACGGCGCCGGGAGCCAGAGAAGAAACAGAACATCAGCGTAAATATTTAAAACAGACTTTAGCCAGAGCGACATCATGATGTCACCTCCAGAACAGTAAATGCTGACATGAGCCGGTGTCACAGCCATCAGACCTGCAGTGCATGATGGGATGTGGAGCTCTGCTTTATTGCTGAAGGCAAGCAGAACTAGCTGGCTCACACGCATTTTTACCATAAATCTCCAGGATTTTCCAAACCTCCCAGGAATATTTTCAGAACCATTACTTCCTTGAAATGTTTTCCCAGGACGTGAGGACCTGTCAGCAACTGGCCGCCTGCCACCAGACCACAAAGTGGATCAGTGACACCTGAGGACTCGCGGGGCCGGACAAGCCTCGCATTAAGATATCGGACAGAAGAAAACCCTTCATTTTCTGGTTTGGTTTTTCAAAAACTTTTCAGTCCTGGCAAATGTTATTTTAAAAGCCACTGACAGTTGAAGCCTGAAATACTGCCATTACTTCTACATGGCAGGTGTTCCCAGGGGGAGGAGGAGGAGCCCCCCAGCCCGCGGCAGCCTGGTGTACCAGCAGCAGCAGAGGGCAGAAACCAACACGAGTTTCATGTACTTGTACTGTAAAAGTATATTGAGAGCTAGTTTGGTTAACGAGTTCTACCACATGCTGAAAACTACTCCACAGGTAGAGCGCGCGCGCGCACACACACACGCACGGGACATAAAATAACTACATAAAAGAAAAGGTCAACGTGACACGTGACCCCTCAGGTTACTGATTCGAAGCAGCTGCGGCGCGGCGTTTAGGACGGGACACCCTCCCGAGGTAAGCGGTGATGACGTCAGTGACTGCGCTCACACACGGTTATGTTGACGTCACAACCTTCACTCATCCCAGTGGTCGTACCGTTCAGGCCCCACTTCTCCCGCTGCCGCCGGGCCTCGTCCAGCGACAGCCCCGTGCTCTCGTTGACGCAGAAGTGCGCGTACACCTCCTCCACGCTGCGGGTGTGGGCGCTCTCCATGGCGGCTCTCCGCCGGTCGCGGTGCCTTCTACCGAGGAACTGCTTTGGTCTGGCGCGCTGCGGGGCTGCGGGCGCGGGTGTCGGTGCTCGTCGGCGCGGAGACTAGTCGGAGCGTCCGCTCGCGTCCTCAAGCGGAGGGAGAGTGTTCGCGGCCGTGTCCTGAGGCGGGGACCGCGCTCGCATCGCCAGTGTGGTCCTGAGCTGTGCCTGACCGGGGCGAAGCTCTCTGTGGCCTCGCACGGCGCTCGCAGACCGGTTTTATCAAAGCTCCGCCGCCGCCGCGCTTCCTGCGCCGTGTGTGGACTCACGTGATTGGACGAGGAGCGAGAGCGCGCTCGAGTCAGCGGGAGCGCGCCACAAACATCGAACGGGACGCAGAAGAACCTGAGAACCCGAGGAGGACGCGTGTGGGGCGGAGAAAGGGGAGCGGTTCTCCACCCAAATATGAAATTAAGAATTTCAAAGTGACCAATGGCGTCACGTGGGCGGTAGTTTTGATGACGTGTGATGTCAGAGGATGTCAACCACTGCTGACCTGTTTTCAGAGACTAGGCATCTTTGCGTCTCCTCCAGGGAGACCCAG
This sequence comes from Aulostomus chinensis, assembly GCF_037954235.1. NCBI lineage: Eukaryota > Metazoa > Chordata > Actinopteri > Syngnathiformes > Aulostomidae > Aulostomus > Aulostomus chinensis. Next base: position 31,442,361 of record NC_141325.1, on the reverse strand, counting down.
GCTACTTAGCTTAGCACAGTGACTGGTAGTGGGTGGGAAGTGTTAGCTTAGCACAATGACTGGTAGTGGGTGGGAAGTGTTAGCTTAGCACAATGACTGGTAGTGGGTGGGAAGTGTTAGCGTAGCTGCGTCTCTGCCTGCATTAATATCAGGAGGGTTGTGTGTAACCTTGGTGATGAATACCAGTTTAACATGAGGAGACGTTGTAGTGGTAGAATCAGACACGTAGCCGGAACTACTTTCCTGACTGGTACCTGGGTCGAGTCTTGGTTTAGGGTAACAACTGAGTGGTTTTCTGTCTGCTTGGTGATGGTCAGAGGTGGAGCCAGAACAGGGACTCTGGTCCAGTTTCAGGAGACACTAATTCAAGGCGGAGCTCCTGGTACACATCTGTGTTTGTCTGTCCCAAAGTGAAGCGCAGCCACTTCCAAACCTACAGGATTCCTGAAGTGTGCGCTCAGACTCAGGTTCACACGGTGGCTTTAGCGATGTCGGCTACAGACCACAACAATGCAATAAACTGAAAGACATTTGATTTATTATTTTGATTTACTTACATCCTCATCTAAAGAAAGTAGTCACTGGTTATGGACGGAGGGTCTGAGCGCGGTTCAGTGCACTGAAGCACAAGATTGCAAACCCCAGACGTTGGACAGATTGAAGCACCTTTTAAGTATTTTCAAAGTACAGTCTCAAACATCCAGACCCCGCAGCTCTGGTCTACAAGAGTCTCCAAATGTGTCCAATTTTACTCTGGACATTTCCTTTCTTTTTCTTTTTTTTTACATTCTGATCAATTCTCAAGTGGGCAGAAGTAGTTAGATGTTGCTCCAGAGCTGTGACGGACATGAATGTCAGAGCTTTGTTCACTCGTTCCCTTTCAACATGTGAATAGATGCTGAACCAGAATACGACATTTATTAGAGATTTATGACTCAAATCAATATTCTGGTTAGGGTCAGATTTCAGGCAAATGGACAATACATCAATGTGACCTCCACGGTTGACCTGCTACCTTCTCTAGAAAGTTTTTTTTTTAATACAGCATAACTGGTGGTCTGGTAAAGCAGTGGTCCTCACTGTGGCCCCCAGCAAGAAGGTTGTGGGTGGGGCCCCGGCTGCAGCACGGGGTCTTTCTGTGTGAGTCTCCATGTTCTCCCTGTTCCTGCTGGGTTCTCTCTGGTACTCCAGCTTCCTCCACAGTCCAAAGACATCAAGAGGGACCAGGTTAATCCAGACTCTAAATTGACCGTAGGCGTGGCTGGGAGAGCCACTGGTTGTCCACCCATTTACCAACCAGCCGGCCGCTGGAGGAGGCAGAGGATCGATGGGACAAACCATCATATATAAAGAGGAGAAGGCACCAGGCTGGCCCTGCCCCCCCCCCCCGTCCTTGGTGGGGGGGTCATTATCGGATATTTTATAAGGCTGACGTGCATCATCTGTTAACACGTCTTAATAAGAGCCCAAGAAGCTGAAGGCGCTGTACTCCTGCCCAGTTGTACATCAAGCTGCCTCCAACTATGTGCACTTGATCTGTTTGGCTGGAGACGCACTAACATGAGCTGTCAACACCAGATTAGAGGGAGGGGCCTGCACCACCCACGAAGACATCTGAGGGAACATGAAGCCTCCGGCAGCTCTAAGTGCTCCCAGCATTGCAAACAGTTAGCTCAGTTGCTAAAAATGTCATCGTGTTTGGTGCAGGAAGAGAAATTAGTGCTGTCCCTCAAGCGTGCTTCAAACTGGACTGACATGAAAATATACTTAATGTTGTATTGTAGCATCAAACATTATCATGATCTCGATAAAGAATTCCCTTTAGAGAACATTTTTATACATTAAAGGATGTCTCAGTTGGTTCCAGATCACATACATGTAGTTAATTACACACGTTCAATAGAAACAGATATATATACAACATACAAGCATGTATTTTTAAAAATTCTTGAAATACAGATCTATTGTAGAGAAATGGTAGAACATAGAACAAAAACAAGTAGAACAAAATGTCTGATGCATCAAAGCAAGGCAGGCAGAGCCTCCACAGCAGCAGAGTCCCGTTGCTGCTGTCGCTTTGTCAACTGTCCTCCTGAAGAGGCGTTCACAGAGCAGGACAAGCTGCCTCATGACAGCTGCATGATTAGTTGTAAAGTCACAGTATGCATATTTGCTCATTATGGGTCAAATCCATGTTCTAGTGCTGCAAATTCATCCTCTACAGACTTAAGAGAACATGTATGAAACGAATTCCCCAAAAAATCATCGTCATTTTAATGATCTTCATCTAGAAGAGAATAACAAGGCCAACATTCCCTCTAAAACCATGAATCATGTCACATGTTCAGTCTAAATAATCACAATTAGATATTTTTCCAGAAGGTGCAGCGTTGCTCTCGCTACAGGTGGATGATCCCAGCACCTCTGCTAGGCTCCTCCCACCAGCTGCAACAATGAAGCAGGGGTCATTCGCGTCGACTCAGACACTAGAAATACTACAGGAAGGCGTGGAGTCGCCCGCCTCCGTTGTCTCCTCCTCCTTCTCCTCACAGCACCAGCATGTCCTTGCCTCCATCCTGGATGACCTGACCGATGGAGGCCTCGCTCTGAGCTCTGATGAAGCACTGCTGCTTGCACTCCATCAGCTGCTCCAGATCGCGCCACATCTTCATCTGCTCCATGTTGGTGCTGTGGTTCTCCCTCACCAACTTCTGTTTCTCACGTAACTTCTGGAATCCACACAGAACCAGAGGGCGGAGAAAAGACACTCCAGTATGACAACATAGAATAGAGAAAATAATTAAAAATATAACTTGACCTCCGTGACCCCGGCAGCACCACTGGACCGGCTGCTGGTGTCCGGGACCCACCCAGGACAGTGGACTCAAGGAGGGCAGTCCTGATCATGAAGGACCCCAGACGGGTTTGATCCCTCCAGCTGCCAGCCAGTAACCCGGCTCCACAGCAGCTAAGGTGAACAGGAACATGGTCCAATACATGAGCAGGACCCAGAAAAGAACTGGTAGCAGTACCAGAGGAACCCAGCACCAGCGACTGGTGGATAGACTGCAGGACCAGGCAGACCCACCTGACACCACCTGGATGGACCAGAGCCTCAGTGTGCCTGAGCGGCACTCATATGGATACTGGAGAGCTGGGAAACGTCCAACATCGGCAGAACACTGAGAACCTTCATCGAGAACTCAGGAAGCTCAGGAGAACAACTCTGGGGAACCACTCCAGGCTGCTCAGGTGAGCCTCAGGTGTTACATACCAAGGTGATGCACCATCCCTGCTGCTCTGCATAGACCTGAACCCCTCAGCCGCATCACCACTAGGACTGGCACGGATCTGGTTCTGAAGTGGATCCACCACCAGTCTCCTCCTCTACATGATGAGATCCAGCTGTAGGCAGGAATGAGCAAGACATGGACTCACGGATCCACATCACCAAGATCTACAGCAGCGACACCAGAATCGGATTCAAATTGGATCAGTGAGGTTGGACGGTACCGAAGAGAGGGAAGATGATCAAAATCAACAGGCTGAACTACCAGAAGGCAGCAGGTGTTCAGGACGGCTACAAGAACCTTGAGGTCCCCCAGGCAAGAGGGCCCGTGAGGAGGCTGAAGGAGGTCGGCCACAGCCAAACACCTCCATAGAGTCAGGAGATCCTGAGAGGTCCGCTCAGTGGGAGGAACTGGGTCCCGGCCACCAGCACGAAGCCCTGCCAGCCACCAGATCCCCTGCTGAGATAATCAGCTGCCAAAGGAGGAGGTGGAGGCACCTGATACCAGGACCAGGAAGTTCCTCACCCTGCAGGGAGGGTTCCACCCCAAGACCCTGAGACTGGACACTAAGAGGAGAGAGGGAGACCCAGGACTTTGTGAGGGTTAGAGTCACTGACCAGGACCAGATCACCAAGATCCAGGACGACAACAGGAAGATGGCCCCAAAGATGAACTGCTGAGTGAAAACCTCAAGCAGCAGGAACCTGAGGAGGAGGAGGAACCAGCATGGGGGGATGAGCCCCTGAAGGCCAGGAACCCCCTCCAGGTAGAAGAAGAGTCTGATATCAAGAGTCCTACCAGGGGCCTGAGAAGGCTGGACTGGTGACACCACAGAGGTTCCACTCATGGCAGCACATGACCAGGACCAGATGGGTAGAGTCTGTGGTCTAGGCCACCAGCCAGGAACCCAGCAGCAGGCTGGTGTTTTTATGGGTTCTTTCTTGGCCCGTACTGCACATCCTCACCAAGTTTGGTGCAAATCAGCCAGAAGGTTTTTGCATAATCCTGCTACCAAACAAACGGCTGTGAAAACATGACGTCTGTGGTGGAGGTCAATATCAAACTCAGTATTTTGCTCACCTTGCCCAGTAACTCCTGTTCTGCAATGTTCTTCATGTACACCTCCCTACAAAAACAGAAGGATATGATTCAGACAGAGGCGGTTTCACATGCTGGGCTCACCGACAGTTGAGGCCTGGTTTATCAGCCCATCCTGACTGGTGCAGGCGTGCTAACAGGTTCCTGATAACTCTGTGTACCTGATGAAATAATAAAACCTCAGCAGCTTAACAGCCTGGGTTGAATCAGCATTGCTGCACAATTTGTGAAACCAAACTGAGCGTAAGACCTCAACAGAGAAAATTTGATGCCCATTTCACCGCAATACACATTTTCTCATTTAGCTGCATATGGGTTGAAGTTAGTCAAAGTGTCCAGGTCCAGGCTGGTTAGCTTGGCCCAATGGCTGGTAGTGGGTGGGAAGTGTTAGCATCAGCTAGCTCAGGTCCAGGCTGGTTAGCTTGGCCCAATGGCTGGTAGTGGGTGGGAAGTGTTAGCATCAGCTAGCTCAGGTCCAGGCTAGTTAGCTTGGCCCAATGGCTGGTAGTGGGTGGGAAGTGTTAGCATCAGCTAGCTCAGGTCCAGGCTAGTTAGCTTGGCCCAATGGCTGGTAGTGGGTGGGAAGTGTTAGCATCAGCTAGCTCAGGTCCAGGCTGGTTAGCTTGGCCCAATGGCTGGTAGTGGGTGGGAAGTGTTAGCATCAGCTAGCTCAGGTCCAGGCTAGTTAGCTTGGCCCAATGGCTGGTAGTGGGTGGGAAGTGTTAGCATCAGCTAGCTCAGGTCCAGGCTGGTTAGCTTGGCCCAATGGCTGGTAGTGGGTGGGAAGTGTTAGCATCAGCTAGCTCAGGTCCAGGCTAGTTAGCGTAGCCCAGGTCCAGGCTAGTTAGCTTGGCCCAATGGCTGGTAGTGGGTGGGAAGTGTTAGCATCAGCTAGCTCAGGTCCAGGCTAGTTAGCTTAGCCCAATGGCTGATAGTGGGTGAGAAGTGTTAGCATCAGATAGCTCAGGTCCAGGCTAGTTAGCGTAGCCCAAGTCCAGGCTAGTTAGCTTAGCCCAATGGCTGGTAGTGGGTTGAAGTGTTAGCATCAGCTAGCTCAGGTCCAGGCTAGTTAGCTTAGCCCAATGGCTGGTAGTGGGTGGAAGTGTTAGCATCAGCTAGCTCAGGTCCAGGCTAGTTAGCTTAGCCCAATGGCTGGTAGTGGGTGGAAGTGTTAGCATCAGCTACCTCAGGTTCAGGCTAGTTAGCTTAGCCCAGGTCCAGGCTAGTTAGCTTAGCCCAATGGCTGGTAGTGGGTGGGAAGTGTTAGCATCAGATAGCTCATGTCCAGGCTTGTTAGCTTAGCCTAGGTCCAGGCTAGTTAGCTTAGCCCAACGGCTGGTAGTGGGTGGGAAGTGTCAGCATCAGCTAGCTCAGGTCCAGGCTAGTTAGCTTAGCCCAATGGCTGGTAGTGGGTGGGAAGTGTCAGCATCAGCTAGCTCAGGTCCAGGATGCTGGTGTGTCCAGCAGGAATCCTCCTCCTCCTCCTCATCATCAGTAGCAGCAGTCGCTCTTCTAGTCCTCAACAAACCTTTGGTTCTGTTGACCCAAGTTCCAGTGGAGCTTTGGAGGTGCTGCGTCAAATCACTGCTCCCAGTCAGGAAAGTAGTTCCGGTTACGTGTCTGATTCTACCACTACAACGTCTCCTCATGTTAAACTGGTATTCATCACCAAGGTTACACACAACCCTCCTGATATTAATGCAGGCAGAGACGGAGCTACGCTAACACTTCCCACCCACTACCAGTCATTGTGCTAAGCTAACTGGCATGGGGGACCCTGTTAGCTTCAGAGAAGTTTTGTTCTGTTAGCGATGACTGATGAGCACAAAATGTAAACAAGAAAGTATGTCATGAAATACCCAGGCCACCTTAAGACCTCCCACCTCATTAAAATATGGCTTTAGGACATTTTCTGGCCTTAAATTCTAAAAATTCTTCCAGGATCTGCAGGGATTTGTGTAATCGGAGTTCTTTGGGGGTAAATAAAAGGTTATTCGTGTGTGAGCACCTGGCTGGCCTGCCTCCACGTACTCACCTGATGGCCCTCTTCTTCTCTTGGGGATCAGAGGACACATAGGCCTTCATCTCCTCAGCTGCTCGCTGTATTTGCATCTCAACGATCTGTGGAAGACAGAGAGAAGGGATCTAGGCTACTTGTCAAAGTGGATGTGGAAGGTGGGACACTTGCCAAAGGCTACTGCAATGTATTCACCTCTACACATCGCTGGGCTTGTTCAGTCCTTATTTTGCCACGTTTGGCTCACGGAACAGTGACGTCTTTTGTGATTCAAGTGAGGTTCTTTGTTCTTACCTCTGACATGCAGTTGATGTGATGGTATCGGTTTTCCTCCTGTGTTGTCTCCTCTCTCATCGCTTTCACCTCCTGGTCACATGGGAAGAACACCAATTAAACAGGGTTTTAGTCAAATAAATGAATGTGGCTTTAGAGGACACGAAAGAAACTGGACATGTACTCTAACTGATGATCAGCACTCCATTCTGTCTTATAACGTCGATGTTACAAGTGTACCTGCTCCAGTTTGGATCTGTTACTCTCCAGACCAGCAGCACAGCTTTCATACTGGGACTTCTTCTCTTCGTATTCCTGGTTCAGCACCTGTTTTAACATTGTCATTGACAGAGAACCATTGACTAAAGAGTGTTCTGTATGAGAATGAAGCCAAAATGGTGATGTGTGGAGTCACTGTTGCACTGGAGTGATTGTTATCCTTGCGTCATGTTGGTGCAGTTGAACTACGGTAGTCAAGTTATTGTTACTGTTGCAGCTCTTCATATGCAGAGTGGGAATGAACTGGTAGGAAAATGTAATCCTCTGCTTCAGCCCAGCTGTGTAAGGGGGCTTTTCCATCATGCACTTTATGTATGAACTATGTCAATTATTCTTAAATAGGACCAAAACAGTGAAGATCACCGTCATAGATACTCCCTTTTAGTCTTAAATTTCTGACCCATTATGTTTTTTTTCCAAGACTTGTTTTTTTAATCGACAAAAACAACTTCTCAAAAGTCTCAGAGGACTACATTTCAGCAAGTTGAGCAATTTATTTTTTTTTTACCCTATCTGCATTTTGTAGTATTATATTACACACTATCGTTAAGCCTCGCAAGTCTGACTGCGAAAGCTCAGATCATATTCTCCTCCATTCTGAGTTTAAATAGTCTTGAATTGTTGCCTGCTATTTCTGGGTTGTAGGACCAACAAAGACACTGTGCCCATCTGACATTTATTTTGAAGGTCGTCTATTCAAATGTGATCAGGACACTGATGTGAGGAGAATACCTTTGTGGACAGGAATTCTAATGCAGCTCACCTGACACTGCTGCCTCAGTGACCTCAGCTCTTTGATGATTGGAGCCAGAGCTGACTTCTTCTCCACTATCATGGAATTTAATTTCTTCACCTGTAAAAAGACCAACAGCACTCAGTACACTCAAACTGAAAACACACAAGCCATTTATTGTCTGCAGAACTGAAGTTCAGGTCCAGGTGCAAAAGGGAAGTACTGAGCACTCCACCTGACCACACCAGGCACATGACCATGCTTAAAGACAATTCAATAACTGGAACGTCAGTCTGGAGCCGATCTTGCTCTGCAACTGCTTCCTTCTGGGATCTTGTCAGGTTGATTAATAGAGTTTGACTGAAGCTGAGTGAAGCTTTTCTGGTTTAACTATTAGCATTTACCAAGTACTCCTAACAAACTAGTGGTTAGACAGAACACAGACACAGTAGTGTGTGCCCCAACAGCTAATACAGTTAAATATCCCTCCATCATCCACCCCTCCATCCATCCATCATCCACCCCTCCATCCATCCATCCATCCATCATCCCTCCATGTTCCCCCTCTCCTCCTGTTCAGGGTGGTGGGGGTGGAGCCTATCCCAGCAGCCTTCCCCCTGGACAGGTCACCAGTCCATGGCAGGGCCAACACATAGAGACAGACAACCATTGGCTCTCCCAGCCACGCCTACGGTCAATTTAGAGTCTGGATTAACCTGGTCCCTCTTGATGTCTTTGGACTGTGGAGGAAGCTGGAGTACCAGAGAGAACCCAGCAGGAACAGGGAGAACATGGAGACTCACCCAGAAAGACCCCGTGCTGCAGCCGGGGCTCCACCCACAACCTTCTTGCTGGGGGGCACAGGGAGGACCACTGCTCCACCGGGCCGCCTCAGTTAAATATCACTTGATGAAATTGTGTTTAACTTGTTTGATAATTCTATATTTATAATCAATTACACCATCTAAAGAGACTGTAAACTTGGGTGTATAGTCACCATTCCAGACATGTCGTCCAGTGTGCGTCCTTTCTTCTCATCCAGCTCGCTCTTGATGGCCGACACCCTCTCCAGTTCCTCCTGAGTGTTGCTGTAGCCAGAGACGCCTTTCTCTGCTTCCATAGTTTGCTTGAAAAACACAACAGCCGTAAAAGTGCTATATTATGAACAGAAGGGCAAATTTCAAAGCTTCAAGATTTTCAATAACAAACCTTAAACCTTGGACACTAGAAATAATATAATAATATACATATATTTTTAAAGTGGAGTTGCTGCTTTAAATCTTAATTGTCGTAATTTTTTTCTATGCAGCTACACAATGATGATAAATGAGACATCTATGAGGTAACTGGCTGCTGAGGACCCAGAATCATCATCACATGAAGAGAAGCCTGAGGAAGAGGAGCCTAAAGGAGAACAGGCTGAGGAAGAGCCGATTAAGGAGGAACAGGCCGGACTGAACAGTGGGAGGTTGAGATGAGAAGCAAGAGGAACGGAGGCCAGAAGAAGAACAGCCTGAGGAAGACCTGTTGGTGAGGGGAATGAGGTATCGAGCTCTAAAACATGAATTGAATGTGGCTGAATTAAACAGCAGTAACAGGTTTGGTGACATTGAACCCCCTTAAAAACTGGTTTTCATGTCTCACAGTGCAGGAGACATAAAGAGGAGGACAGGGAATTTCCTTCGCAGAAAGAAGTTATGAACCCACCACATCAGAGGGATCAGAGGGAAAACTTCCATTGCTCTACCAAATCCCAGTGAGGGACGCAGACAGAGGAGGAGCAGCAGATGCAGCCATCAGAAATAGCAGCTCAGTCTGGCGTCTGTCAAGCAGCCTATCAACAAGTCAGGTGCTGGGACTGCAGAGAGGTGTGAAGCCATTTATAGGAAGCTTCCACCACTTCACAGTTTGCACGACCCGCTTGAGCAGGGAGGTCAAGTTGAAAAATCAGATTTGGAAAGGTAGCATGTGAGCAGGTTAGAGGGAGAGCAGATAGAGAATATCGAGCAGCCAGACTACCTAGAGATCTTAGGAGCTTCCTGTCACTAGACACAACTTGATCTGCAAGGAGTTGAATCAAATGAAAGCAGGCTCATTCAGGATTCAGATCTCCTCATATGAACTCACTCAACTCTCTTTAACCTGTCATGTCTCAGAAGGATAAAACTGAATTACAAGTTTCAGTTGGACAGCCTCCTGCTGCTGCTTGAGGATCTCCTCAGTCCGCTGCAGAACTCCAAACTCTGTCTTCAGCTCCACCATTTCCTGGCGTTTCTTCTTGTACACAGTTCCTTTACTTCGCAGTTTCATGACCAGACGTTTTAGCTGCAAGGAAGCAAGACACAGAATTCAACAGGATACATTCAATTACAGATCTACACACACACACACACACACACACACACACACACCAGCAGTTTTTTTGTCAAATTGAAATGCAGAGATGTTTGAAGATTATTTCAGTAACTGTTGTTTTTGCTGACCTCAACGCACTGCAGTGGTGTACAAGCGTACATCAAAGCCGGGTGACAACCCTTGTGAGCGACCACATGCAGCAGGTTCTGCCTCGATAGTCCATCAAAGAGCCAGGAGCATTTGGCCCCTCACATTGAACAAGTTCCTGGTGGCTGCAGTGATCCGCCCCTGCCACACCCCAATAATTTTCCTGGAGTTGCAGCTGATAACAGTGAGTCGCATCCTCTAAAGCAGCGTTTCTCAAAGTGTGTGGCGCACCCCCCCGGCGTCTCAGGGGGGGTGCGAGTCACCCGACGTCCAAACATCATTTCCCCCCTCACCTTTCGCTTTGTTTGTGGTTCCGTTGGTTAATGTTTGGACGTCGGAATTTTTTTTGCGGTGGAACCAAACCGCGCTTTAAACCTCTTTCATAGCAACTGTGTCAGGTCTGTTTTTAAAATGGAGAGATATTTGACAGGGATGAAACACATTTTATTTCATTTTTCTACTTCTGAAAAACTAAAGGAATGTTTTTAATTTTTAATAGGTCAATAAAGTTAAACATGGCCTATTTTGTCAAAAAATTGGGCGTGGGGGGAATGACAATTTGTCTTCCTCCAAAGGGAGGAATGACAGAAAAGGTTTGAGAACCACTGCTCTAAAGGGAGGCTGCTCAGTGTGAAATTCCCTGCTGTGTTTTCTTGGCGAGCAGCTGATCAAACAGTGTACCACAAAGACAAGCTTGTCTGCAAGAAACAGAATTTGGGAGATCTGCTCTTGATTTGACCAACTAGGACTCCTAGAACCTTATTGTAGCTTAATCTAAAATTTGGAATACATTTCTGCAAAGAATAAAAGCAGTAGGGTTTAGTCTCCTCGGTACAGACGAGGACGGAGAGGAGGAACAACCGGTGCTACCAGAAACTCCTTCGCATCTCTCCTGGGGTTATGAGTGCTCTGTTATGGCAGACTTGTGGTTCGGTGCCTTTTACAACTCCAAACCTGTAAATTCTCTTGTAGAAATGCAATAAAAGAAACATGAATGTTTAAATTTGATGACATTAACAGTGTTTCAGTTGAAACATTTCAATGGACATTTGAACTTTTGTAGAAAAGGAAAAGAAGAAAAGGCGAATGGAGGAGCCCCCAAGTAGTGCAACAGACTATCATTCACCCATCAACACAGGGGCTGCTAGGTCGACTCCATGTTGCCTCCAGCTTGGCTGGGATCCACACGCTTTGCTGTGTCTGTATGAATGTCCTGGCTGCTGCACGACCACATCCTCTGGTCAGTTCGAGCTTCTCTCCAAGGGACAAAAGCAGAAAAATAGATCCAAAAAGAAGGAAGGGTTGACAGAGTTGCAAAAGTGATTTTCAACACCCCCCCCCACCCCCCCACCTTTGGGAAAAAAAGGGTACTGGGCTTAATGGGAGATGGGACAACTCTTTAAGAATAAAGAAATGATAGATGTGGATGAAAGTGGCAACCTAAGATGGTTACTGAGTAACAAACTAACCATCAGGTCCCATCAGGGCTTGACAGTTGCGGTAAATCTCTACGTGCCATTAAGTCCTGAATGTATGAAGATGTGGTACCCAGAACCAGCAAGTCATGTCAGAGCTACCTTTGCATTTCTCTGCATTCAGTTACAATGTCAGATACATATGGAAACAAAGTGGACTGTAGTGTCCAATGCAGCTGAAAGGCGAAAGGGCTGAGAGAAGAGAGACCAGCAGGGGGGTCTGGGGCCCCTGGCCTGATGTGAAACAGATCCACTAAGGTCCAGGCCAGCTATGCACGGCAAGCAGATTCATCTGGCAGCTGAACGGCTTCAAGTGGATGTTAAGTCACTCGCTGCCCCGACTGATGGACGGACGGTCTCAGAGTCTGTGGGGACACCATGAAACTCCTCCACAATGAGGAGCAGCTATAAATGAACATGGACACGAGAGAACAGCCCCAGAAATCACAGAATGTGCTTCATGTCCTTTGGGGACCAGTCAGCCTTGATGAGTATGAGAGTGTGTGTGTGTGTGTGTGTGTGTGTGTATTCTTTGTGTATTTTGGGACATCAAGGGCAGACATGGCTGAGAGGGGAATTAACGCAGCAGAATAATACTGCATAGTGTTCCTGGCAGTGTGTTCCCAAAACAACTGCTGCTGAACCGTCCAGCAGCTCAGTCACAGCTCGCTCATCTCTGAGATGCTGCTCACAAACATACACTTGCAAAGAGTCCCATCAACAGTAACATGAGGGTTCAGGAGATGATCCACACAACGATTTGTAGGACAAACAGAAGCAGGGGATTGTAAAATATGAAATCAGAAGTTAAATAATGACAGTGTGTTCACTGACTAAATTTATCCAGAGTGTTGCGGCTGCTCAATAAACGTGGTTTCATGTTACTGGCCAACCAGTGATGAGCAGATGTAGTCATCCCTCTCAGAGAGACCCCACAGTTGGTGGGTGGCATGTGATGACACACAACCAGCAGAATGGAAAATACCTCTGATAAAGCGATCATCTCCTCCACCGTGGCAGATGGCCCAAACTGCTGAGGAGTCTGATAAGCTGCCTTTGAGTTCCATGTATTGATTCAAGGATCCTCTTTGTTACTACAAACAGTTGCTCCCATCCCTGCACACTGGAATGAATCCAACACACTCTGGAGGGAAACTTTAATACATGAGAACTGTAAAAATTGCTCAGTCCAAAATACTGAATGTCCTCCTACCTCTGCTCCTCATTTAACCTGAAGACAATTAATATGCTGCAAAAACCGCGGCCTACTGCACAATCTAAGCTTCGCTCTGCAGCAAAAACACATTGTCTTTTCTGTTGAAATGTCATTTCTCAGAAAATCGGATTGATCTGTCAACCAAAAATGTTCTCCAGGTTGCCCATCATTCGTATACCTTATCTTTTTAATTATTTACACTCGTTTCAATGATCAATAATGTATTGATGCTAAAATGCTACATTCAGCATGGCTAGCTAGCTCAGTTGACGGCTGGTTCATTGGTGAAAACAGCGGCCACAGGAGTGTATCCTACAATATCTGCACTAGAGGAGGGTTAAAAATGTCTATATTCTGATATTTTATCGATATACATTTGTAGGAAAGATTATCGATACATAAATCCCAGTATCGATCTTTTAAAATGCATCAGATTTTACCCCTTTATTTTTTTGTTTTGTTTGCCCCTTTAGTCTGGTGTGATTTAGTGCTTAGTGCAACGTTACTGCAGTCAGATGATCAGACCTCACCAGATCCAGGCCATGTGCCTCCCATCAGAGAACAGCAAGATGGCGGAAGCGCAACTTTAATCTGCGGCAAATTTAAGAGCCGGTGTCTGGCAGCACTTCGGCTTTAAGAAGCGAGAAAACTGCACTCGACTTGACAAAAATAATGCTGTGTGCAAAATGTGCAAAGTAGAAGTAAAGTACAACGGAAATACTACTAATCTCTGGAGCCATGTGACGAGGCATCACCCAGAGGACACTCAGCAACCAGGAAACTACAAGTCCCTGCAACAACCCTCGCTGGAGACAGCATTTGGGACCAAGTTTCCGTCCACGCCTCCACGTGCAGAGAACATCACTTCAGCTCTGGCAGTTTTGATCTGCAAGGACCTCAGACCATCCTGTGAGGTAGAAAATGTAGGCTTCAGACCCCCGTCCACACTGGAACCACGCTATGTGCTACTGACACGGAAACAACTGAGTCAGGTCACAATCCCAAAGATGTTCAGAGAAGTTAAAAACAACGTCACAACTGCAATGAAATCGGCAGAGAGAGTTGCCATCGCTGGTGACAGCTGGACAAGCAGAGCTACGATTCCTGCTTGACCATCACCTCTCAGTCCACTGACAGTCACTGGTCCCTCATGTCCCACGTTGACAAACGCGGGCGATTGAAGCTCGCCACACCGCGAGTCCTCCTGCTGAGCTGCTGACGGTTTGTGGAAGTCTAAGTTGCCCTTTTGTTTTGAATGACGGTCAAATATGTAAATAAAAAGTGCATGATGTTGTATAACTATTGTTTAACGGTCAGTTCTCAATGTAAATATTAATATTTAATGATGCAGCAGGTTAGAGGGTTACTTTTACAATTGAATTTACAGCATTAGTCCTTTGAGAAGCTCTTCCATTACCAAAGCAAAATTGGTATTGTGACTAAAATATCGTTTCGTATACTGGATCGAATCGTATCGGAAATCGTATCGACTTGGGACCTAGTGTATCGGAATCGTATCGTATCGGGAGGTCAGTGGTGATACCCAGCTCTAGTCTGCACGTCATCAGATCACAAAGATGCAGAGTGGGTTTGATGTTGTTCACATTGTTTTTCAGAGTGAATAAAAAGATAAGTATTAGTAAATATCAGCTATCAACCCTTATCAGTTGTAAAATATCAGCATATTGGCTATGGTGCATCCCTGGTGGCTCATTGTGTCGGGTACCACCACTGCAAATGCATTAGGGCTGATAAAATGTAGAAGCTTGTAAGAGCGGCATGATTCAGTCATTTATTCACATCCAAGTTAGCGGAACGCTCACCAGAAGGCCAGCCATGCTCAGTAAGTCTCCTCCCAGCGCAGGAACGTTGGCACATACACCAGCGCCATCCGCTGTGAAATGCAGCTTTGCCCTTCCAGTTGTGGAGGGCTTGAACAGAAGGTCAAATATGATCTATACAAAATGTGGTGCACTACTGGGGATGGACATTCCCCAGAGGAAGCTCATGGTGCTCTTCCTTCACTCCAGCAGCTCTGAGGAGTCAGAGTTGAAACAACTTGATTGACAGCTAGCGCAATCAACAGTGAGCCCAGCCTTAACCTCAATGTGCGTCAAACAAGAGGCTATAATAATACTACACAGCACCCCCCCCCCCACACACACACACACACACACACACACCCATCCCATCTATCAGCATCCCTCCACTAATACACAACTGCTCATAGTTAGCTGGAAGCTAAACGTATGCTTTGACTAAAGAGCAAGTTGTAGCTCAAAGCACTGACCTCAGTGCAGCGATTTTCAGTCAGACTGTTGATAGTTTAGCTCATTGATTATTGATAGTTTAGCTAGCAGATGGTGTTGCATGTTTGAAAGAGTACATCCTTGTCACAGGATATAAATAAAGACAAAGGGTTTTTAAGTCTGTAATGTGTCCAGTTGACTTAAATACAGAGACTGATTACAGGACAGATTAGGGGAAGAGCTGACTTCCAGGAATTTTGTAGAGTACAGTTCCTTGTTCTGGATCTTCTCAGTTAGCTTCTATTTATGTCTCTTCATGGGAATGTGGGGGAGAGTGGGCAAATGGATAAGTAACATTAGACAGTCAGCTTGTCCGTGTTTGGATAAGAACAAAAATAGCCTCCTGTGTTTTCTGCAGTTTGAAAATCTACAAGTGCACTTTAAAATCCATGCAGATGAAAAGACCAACCACTTGAAACAATGGATACAGTTGAACTGGAGTGTCACTAATTATGTATGAACAGTTTCAAACACACACCACTTCTGACCGCGTCTTTGTGATCACTCAAGTATGTCACTAACTCCTGCATGTACCTTCAGATACATGTGCAAAGTATAACCCTGGCGTGTCCAGCAGCGTACCTCATCCCCCCGGACCACCTCCTCTCCATCAGAGTCCCGAGCCTTGCTGGTCCTCTGCCCCAGCTCTCGCTCTGCTGAAGCCAGCTCCTCCCTTGCTTCCTGGAGCTCCTCGGCCTTCGCCTCCTTCCTCCGGATGATGATGGAGGACTGCGATTGTCATGTTATGATAGAATTACAAACACCAGAAATCTGATTTTCAAGCTACAAAATGAATCAGCTTAACACAATGAGAATGTCCTCTGTTTTCCAGCATTCATCTGAACTTATGTGATCAGATGATGGCGTTGACATCTGTAGCTCAAATTGATTACAATTCATCCTCTGTTCAGCATGAATGCATGTGCCAAATTTCACAACACACGATTTAAATAAAGAGCTAAGCCATCGTGGTATGAACCATAAATATTAACTTCATATGTTCCCCAAATTCACGAGGAGGAATGTCTTAATAGCTGGATGGCAGTTGGAAAAAGAGGGGGAATTGAATCAATACGTCACCCAACAAGTGTATTTTGCCTGTTGAGAACTAACAGCAACTTCCTGGACAGCAGCTGTCAGGGCAGTATAATCTGAGCCTCTCTCCCCACGAGTATGATAAATAGACCCCCAACAATGAAAAATACACAATATAGAGCACTCAAGGAGCTACCATGAAGGAGAGTGACCCACAGTGAATGCGGTGACTTGGAGTGAACAAGTGTAAACAAGAGCAAAAAAGAGTGACCAAGAGGGAGCAAGCATGAATGTGAGCGGCTGAAAGCGAACAAGACTGACGGAGTGACTGAGAGTGACAGTGCACAAGATTGACTGAGTGAACGAGAGTGACTAAAAGTGAACGTAGAGCTGGACAAAGTTTGGACTGAGAGTTTGTAGATGGCCACGTCCAGCGGTTTTGCTGTTAGCCTGCAGTGTCCATTCGCTTCAGACTAACACTTCATGGCTGGCACTTAGTGACCCCTGACCGTGAATCACTGTAAAGCACATTTTATTTTGGGGATTTGAATTACTTTAATCTCACAACAAACCCCATGAATATTAAGGTATTCCCAAGCAGCTGGACCCGGTCCTCCTGCAGAGTTACACAGTTTGAGCAGCGTGTGAACCAGCATACTCACTCATCTTCAAGGTTGAACTCTGCTGTCCTGTCTTGTTATTAGCATCAAAACAAACGAATAAATAATCCAACACATTGAGGCGCTGACCTTCTCTGACATTAGTAACGCAGCTACTGAAGCTTTTAGGACATCCCACACCACCCCAGAGTACAAAAGGGACAATAAAGATGAAAGACATCAAACCAAATCAATAGTCAGCACCTGTTGCCTGAAGAGCGCCAGCTTGTCATCCATGGGGTCGTTCCGCATCATCTTCCTCTCTATAAGATGATTTATCTGATAATCCACATCTTTAATCTGAAACAGTGTCAATGAAAACTTTCACAAAAGGTTCACCAGAATTCTGTCCCCTACGATGTCAAAATGGCAGCTTGTGCCTGACCTTGTCATCCAGCTCCTGAAGGTCAGCACGGCCCATGGCGGGCTCTGATGCCACCTTCTGAAGGTACTGCACCGCGTGCCTCATAGCCTCCAGCTCCTTAGGGAGCTTCTCAGAAACCATGTAGGAGTTGATCTTGATCTCCTCTTCTAGCCTCCTCATGAAGCCTGAAACACACCAGAGAGCTCCTCAGTAACAAAGAGCAGCTGATGCAGCATTCACAGTTCCACCAAAACTTTTCCACAACCTCTCAGGGCCTCTGAGCACAAATCTCTCATGAAACCCTCCCAGGCAATTCCATGTCTTTGACTAAAGAGCAAGTTGTAGATCAAAGCACTACCCTCAGATTTTCAGTCAGACTGTTGATAGTTTAGCTCATTGATTATTGATAGTTTAGCTAGCAGATGGTGTTGCATGTTTGATAATATCTAAAAAGAAATCTAATAGCATTCATGTGTTCTATGTATGCAAACATGATTGAACGTAAATCAGTTTTAAGCCAAACCGATTTCCTCAGTCGATCTCCACTGACCCACATATGTTCTAAGACACCAGTATTGTGAAGACTATTCCCAGATTTTGTGGCTTTGTTAATTTCTAATTTTTTTCCCCCCAGGACTTGGAAGTGGTAGGAGCATATTCCATGACTTTTCCAGGTTTTGACAGTCTTCATCATGTTAGCAAGTTGAAATGCTCCTGTTACAGGTTCAGTCTCACCGATGTTTGCAGAGCTGCCAACACAACAGAACTACGTTGATGTCACCGTGGAAAAAAATGACTCCTTATGAACCGAGAGCCTATAATGTCAATGACATTGTTTAGGAATCAGAGTACTTTTTGGACATGCATAAACAATGTGAGAATTAACTTCAACTGTATCTGCATTACACTGGTCGTTTTAGAAACTGAAGATGTGTAAATGGTTCCTCCAACATTAGATGAGAACAACAGCAGACAGTTTAAACATCAGATGAGCTCTGTCACAGCACTTCAAAGGCTGCTTTAATCAGCGAGGCTCAACAAATGAAAGGCTATTAAGTGAGAGACCCTTAAAGCTCAGCTGTGTCCTTGAACTCCCATCCAGCTGCGTTGTGCAGACACCACTACTCACTCTCTGGGTCAGCGTCTGCGGCAGCTTGTCGCATATCCTTCAACTGCTGCTGCGCCCGCTGCAGCCTCTGCTCCGCCTGGAACAGCTGAGCACATGCAAGCGATCACCATACACTCCTATTTATAGTAGCAAGGTCCTAACAATCGAATTCGGTATCAGTTGAGATTGTGATGATGATTTTCCTCACTGAAACAGGAATACTTTGGCCTTTATTATACAAAGGGTGTCTTCACACTGCTCCTTCCTTCCTCATTTATTAATCAAGAAAGCCTGCAGACATCGAACCTCAGGGTTCACGTCGGTCCTCTGAAACTCCTGTTGACTCTCTATCAACCCATTAACCGACCAGTCGTTTCAACTCAATTCAACATCTCAATCAAAGTTATTTGACATTTGTTCACTCTAGTTTGAGTCTGTCCAATAAACTTTCAGATCAAAATATGAAGCTATACTGTTATAAGTTTTTATATATATATACATATATACATACATATGTGTGCGTGTGTGTGTGATATATACACATATCACACACACACGCACACATATGTATGTATTTATCTCTCTCTGGTAGTGTTTGGGAGTGATCACCAGTCTCCTGCAGAGATCCCACCTGTTCCTCGGCCTGCAGTCTAATCAATGATGGATGATAACAATAACGAATGTAATGACTTCCAGGTTGATGAACTGAGCCCAAGCAACCAGAAGCATTTACTTGATTCTTCTGTTCTTGCTTCTGGTGAGCCAGCGACTCCTCTCTCTCCTTCTCCACACGCAGCTGTCTCGCCTGCTCCAGCATCCGCTGATGGTTGGACACTGACTCCACCTAGGGGATTGACAAGGTCACATCACGATGATGACAATGATGCCAGACGACCACAGCGCTACCAGAAATGACCAGCACCTCCACCAGGGTCAGCTTCCACCTTGAACCGTGGGCCGCACGTCAGAGGTGTTAACATCTCTGCCCACACACACGTCTTAACTGCTCAGCCTGCACCGCCGCAGAGCCACAGCTTGACTCACCCTCTTCTTCAACCGCTCCACCCGTTTGATGAGCTGGTCCTTCTCCTCCTCCATCGCACTGATGTCCTGTTATGGCAGAAAAGACTGACTCCTTTAAAAAGATATTGAGAGAGGGGTTTGTGTATTCTTTACTCACCATTAAACATTAGATACACACTCAGCCACTCGGGTTGCAGCTGCTCACACTCATCTACTCCTTTCACCATGAAGCATTTAGTTCACAAAACATCAGAAAATATTCTAAAGGTTCCAGTTAGAAGTCTTGTTGAGATTCAGGTTTAACAACTGAAACGAAGCAGAACTTAAAGAGAATTTATACACAAACAACTAACATGGCTCAGTGCAAGCGCGCGTCTGTGCAAATCGCATCCAAGGCAGTTTTCTGAGTATAAAATCAAAGTCTGACAGCTGCCATCTTCATCTATAACGTCCCTATCGCTGGCATTGTGAGAGCGACATTCGCGGTGGGTGCAATGCTGCAGAGCCACATTGTCCCAGAACCTCCTCTGTCCAGGTCTCTTCATGGTCAGAGACTTTCCTGCAGGTCTGAGTGCACATCACCATTCTGGTCCAGCCAGGGGTGTAGCACCGGTACAACATCTACAGACCTCTGCCCCAGGGAAGACAGTTGCAGATACTGTGGAAGTTAACGCTTGTAATTTTGGTGTTAGGGCTTAAAAATGACTTTCACGCCCATTCAATATTCGAAAGAGTTACCACATCAGGTCATCAATCAGATGAATCTCTGACATCCTCACAGGACCCTACGACTTCTACTTTTCATAAACCGAAGTCATAGCAGTTTCCTTTCTGAGAGTTTACCCGTCTGATTTCAGCAGTGGAGAAGCCGGACATCCTCAGCTGCTCACACTCCTTGTGATTGGTCTTAAATCCTTCCACCAGCTCTTCATACTGGAAACACACATGACATCATACAGGTGTATTGTCTCTAAGAATTCATTTAATGTCTCTGAAGTGAGGCATGGTTATGTGCTGGCTGAAGGAACCTGGTGGTAGGTGTCACTGATGACATCATCCTGCAGGAAGTCGGCAGGAACCTCCAGTTTGACCAAAAAGCGGGCCAGGTAAGCCCTCTTCTTCAGCTCCGGGACCCTCTGGAGCAGCCAGTGGAGGATGGGGTGGACCACCGGCTTGCTGCCCATCACCAGACCCTGTCTGAAGCTGCTCCTGAGCGAGGGAGGAAGATCACCGCGGCGTGATGAACATGTCAGACAGACCGGAAAGAGCTTAGCTACCCGCCGGAGGAGCGCGGCCACTCACACGTCTGCCTGGCTGGCGGGAGGCTTGTACTTCAGCATCCCCAGCACCGCGCTCGTCCTCCTCAGCGTCTGCTCGGGCAGCTCCTCCCGGAGGTCCACCGCTTGCTGGACACACAAGAGCAACAAGTTGACGGGCAGGTCTAAGCGACACTGGCGATGCAGCAGCCCGCGACCACAGCCCCCACCTTTGGGTCGATTTCCGCCAGGACGTCGTTCAAAAGCTGCAGCAGCTGGATCGGTTCCAGGGAGTCGAACGTGATGAGGTTCAGGTTTTTCTTGAATGGGTCTTTGTTTAGACGTTCAACGATGAATTTTAGTTGCTCGCTCATCTTGGTGGCCGGCCGAGTCCTGCTGTCGGGCTCACGTAGCTAGCAGGACCGCGGCCGAGAGAACCAGCGATTCCCCGATGACGCGTAGCCCTCAGCTAGCTGACGAGACCGTGACCGGATAGCTAGCGGACGAGACCGGGACCGGATAGCTAGCGGACTAGACCGGGACGATAGCTAGCAGACTAGACCGGGTCCGATAGCTGGCAGACTAGACCGGGACCGGAATGCTAGCGGACGAGACCGAGAAGCTAGCGAACGAGACCGGGACCAATAGCTAGCAGACGAGACCAAGACCGGTAGCTTGCGGACGAGACCGGGAGCGGGTAGCTAGCGGGCGAGACCGAGAAGCTAGCGGACGAGAACGGGAGCTGGTAGCTAGCGGGCGAGACCGAGAAGCTAGCGGACGAGACCGGGAAGCTAGCGGACGAGACCGGGAGCGGGTAGCTAGCGGGCGAGACCGAGAAGCTAGCGGACGAGAACGGGAGCTGGTAGCTAGCGGCGGCTACGTCGCGCTGCGTCGCCATGGAGACCAACAGGCGTCGCTAACAGGAAGTCGCTGGTCGAGAGATCAAAGCTGCCCCAAACCTGCGCACGCAGGCGTTGGAGGTGCAGGAGGCGGCAAGCCACGCGATCGAAGTCCGTCTGGTCGGTGATCTGCGGGGATCCCGCGCCTGATCCACCGTCAGTCACTCGAGTTAACAGCCGAACCCGAAACCGAACCTCTGTGGTAATGAATGTTGTTGGTGACCAGTGAAACCACTATGAAAGTACACGATACTCCACTACGCAGTATTAGAACGCGTTACACACACCGTGTAGTCACGTGCGTGTTGTATGTGAACGCGCCGTCATGTCGATTAGGGCTGGGCTGCCGCGGGGAGGCGCTGTTTCCCGCGCTCTCACAAGACGCTTCAGTTGCGGTAAACTTTGTCGGGATTCGCCAGAGTCCCGAGCAGGGCAGAGGGTTGTGTCCCCGAGACCCGTCCGCGTCCAGGTGGGTCAGCGGGACCCGTCGGTTCTGGAAGGAGCATCGTATCATCGGGCTGAATGTGTCCGCCTTATAAGCGCGAACCTCCCGCTCAGCCCGCCGGCGTCCTCCGGGGAACGTTCGCTGCTCTCCTCCGGTCCTGTCCTCCGCGCTAATCGTCTCTTCCTGGAAACTCTATTTTTATAAGTAAAGTTATGCCCTAACGATCATCATCATCATCCATCCAAGGGAGATTTCAGGATAATCCTGAGCCCCGAAGCCCCTCCCTCGTTGCTGCCACGGACCAGGAGCCAGAGACCCGGAGGGACAGTCCGGAGATTCGGGCTCTGCACGCGGCGCCTCGCGGTCCCGGGCCGGGGAGCGCGTTCCTGAAGCTGAACTGGGTTCTTCGTTCTTCAGCAGCATGGAAACCCGGAGGTCGTCCAGCGGAGTCCTGCTGGTTCTCAGTAAGAGTTGATGGTGTTTGTTCGAGTTTAGTAACGATGGTGGAGCCCGTGGGGTTTGTGGAGGCTTGGAGAGCCCAGTTCCCGGAGTCTGACCCCCCCTGCATGGAGCTCCACTCTTTGGGGGACATTGAACAGGAGCTGGACAAATGTAAGATGTCAGTCAAGCACCTGGAGAAGGAGGTGAACAAGGAGCGCTTCCGCATGATCTACCTGCAGACCCTGCTGGCTACAGAGAGGAAGTCCTACGCAGGGCGCAGGTGGGGGTTCAAAAAGACACCTGACACAGATGAGGCACCTGTGGAGGAGCAGCAGAGGGATCCCAGCAAGACAGACAGGTGTCAGGCCCATCCAGAGGGGGGGCTCTCACCTGCTGACCTGGACTCAGACATTCCTGACATCCCGGTGGGTGCTGGCTCGGTGGCGGCTCTCAGGTCCAACTTTGAGCGCATCAGGAGAGCCAACACAGCCGGGGACAGTAGAGGCCTGTCTGTGCTGGGGGGTCCAGAAAAACCATTCAGTCTGAACACAGAATATCATTTCGATCGGGGGCTGGTCAGAGTCAACGACCGGAACGTGCCAGACAAGATCGACACGGTGGGCTGTCAGGCCATGCAGATGGAGCGCAGGAGGTCCCTGCATTCGGTCCCTGTTAACCTGTCCACTGCCACAGGGGACCTGGATAAGTGCCCTCAGGGGGGCGTTTGGAGGGGCATCCGCAGGGGTCGGTCCACTGACGGGGCTGTTGTCTACAATGAGTCATATGACAAACCTCAGGTCAACCCGGACTTCCTGAAAGACGGCGTGGTCCGTTCCACTGGGGGCAAGCCAGTAGAGTTCCTGTCCGATACTGGTGTGTATGTGGGGGGGGTGATGTCTGAGGGGGACACTCGAGTGATCCACATCAGGGACCATAGTGTGGAGGAAGACACCCCCCTCAACTGGCCCAGGCGCTCATACTCCCCCCGCAGCTTGGATGATGCTGGGGGAGGCTACACCCCGGACTGCAGCTCCAATGAGAACCTCACCTCCAGTGAGGAGGACTTCTCCTCAGGCCCGTCCAGCCATGTGTCCCCCAGTCCCACCACCTCCCAGATGTACCGGCAGAAAAGCCCGTCACCCTCCCAGCAGTCCTTCAACAGCAGCAGCCCACCCACACCCCTGACCCAGAAGCGTCTGAAGCAGAAGGTCCTGGTGTCAGAGGCCTCCATCATTCAGGTTCATGAAACCGGTCAGATCTGGCCCGGTGATGGGGACTCCACCACATCCAGCAGGATGTCCCATGATAACAGTGTTCAAGGAGATATGGGTGGGTCTGCAACACACACACACACACACACACACACACATCCAGCTTTACTTCATATCAGTTGGTTTATGCAGTTCTGCTACTTTCAGGGTTGTGTGCTTCACACGCGTCGCATCATCAATCAAACACATTTTCCACTGTAAATGCAAAGTGACCTGATAACACCCTGGGTCTCATGTCTGAGGTCAAATCCGTCGGTGCTGTCCAGCTCAGATCCTGATGGTGCATCAAGCGTGTTGCAAAAGAATCTTCATCAATAAGACAGGAGTAAGTAGTGAAAAAAGCAGGTCAGAGTTGTCTGAAGAACCAGTTCCAGGACACGGTATGAGGACTTCTTTGCTGGACCTGATCCTTCCGAACCTACGAGAGTTATTTTCAGAAATACATTTTATGGAAGGTTACTGACTTTGTTTCCTGTTATGGAACATTTAAGTATCACCTACCTCTGCTCTGGACGGTCCAAAATAAAATGCTATTTTAGCAAACTTGGGCCAGGGGCCTCTGAGCAGGTGAATTCAGCCGTGGTAGAAGAACTGGAGAGCACCTGAAAGACCTCTAATCACTGAGATGTCTGCGTGCTCCGGCTGATCCAGAACCAGCAACTGAGGTGTAACGCACTCCTGCAGTCTCTACAGTGAATTCTTGGTGAGCAGCAGTACATTAAATCCATACCAAAGTGTTATCAGGAGCCAGGGTTAATACGCACTCTACTTACATGCTAGAGGGTTGTGCCGGTTCATTTGGGAGCAGTGGGAGTCCTGTTATTCTCCTCAGGTCACGCTGCTGAACCTCCAGCAGGGCAAACGTAGGATCATGTCCTGCACCTCCAGACAGCCAAAGGTGTCTATTAAACTCTATTAAAAAAAAAATAGAGTAAGCGGAAAAATAAAAGTTGGAATTCATTCAAAACTTCCATTTAAAATTAACTGCAAAAGTTAAGAACGTGAGAGTCCATACAGCGCTAATAAGTGTTGGAAAGTAATTGGACTCAGTTTATAGAGCGCTTTTCTACTTTAGCGGCACTCCAAGCTCTTTACAGGTCGTCTCATTCACCCGTTCACTCACTGATGGTGGAGCTGCCATGCAAGGCGCCAACCTGCTCATCAGGAGCAGTTATTGGTTCAGTATCTTGCTCAAGGACACTTGGACATGGTCACCAGGGTCGGGGATCGAACCAACGACCCTTTGGTTGCTAGACGGGCCACGAGTACACAGTGACTCATTAGGAACAATTTACCACCTCGACAAACAAGGAGTTTTCAGCTGTTGCTGTTTAGGTCCAACAGTTTGTCCACATTTTCATGGAGAACTAAGACACAAGTCACAAGTTTCAGTGTGAATTAGTTTCCTTTTTCATGTGTGTCCCTTCAAACTGACCCGGGGGCTTCCAGCTCTCCCGGACAGCTTTTCTTTACATTTGTAAGCAGCCTGTCCTCTTTCTCCAGTCCCTTGTGGGGGTTAATAGTTCCATCCCAGAGATGCTCCACCTACCCCCAGGCCTCCCAGTCGCTCGTCCACTGAGTGTTTTCATGTCAGCACGCATCAGTGTTGTTGTCCCTGGTGCGAGTGATTAACTTAAAGGGTTTTTTCTAGCATGATAAATTTAAGGAGGCTCTTTGTCATGGGGGGGGGGGGGGGGGGGTCTGAAAAAGCACTGACAACCCACTCAAAAAGAGGATAGGGTGAGCTTCAAGTGTGTCACGGGGCTCCCAATCAAAATGCCTGCCATCAGTGTTTCCTGTTGTTGCACGTAGCACAATAGGACAATCCGTCATTGTGGACGAGTATTGACGCATAAACAATATAGCAGTGTAAAGTGCAGAAGAGAGCGGGGGGCAGCAGGGCAGTCCCAAGGACAGACGCACCAGGCCGACTGCGCAGTGGCTGGGACACAGATTGGATCTGAAATTGTCTGCTTTACCCCTGAAAGTGTTATCGGCTCAGATTGAGCAGATGCGCCCAGACCGGAGTGGCGTTACGTAAGGTGATCCAGTCCAAAGCTCTCTGACTCAATCATGTGACGAGCGAGTGGATAGTTGGTGATTTAATCAGCATGAGATGACCGAAGCGTCCAAATCCTTTTGGCTTGCACCCCCGTTCTCTCACGCCGATTCCTGCATTTATAGTGGAGAAGAAGTATGAAACAGATGAGAAACAGATGGCGTGATATTAAGCAGGCCCGACGGTGACGTGACGCGGAGGTGGCCGTTCAGCGTCCCTGAGGTGGCCGTTCAGCGTCCCTGAGGTGGCCGTTCAGCGTCCCTGAGGTGGCCGTTCAGCGTCCCTGAGGTGGCCGTTCAGCGTCCCTGAGGTGGCCGTTCAGCGTCGCTGCAGCGGAGAAACTGGATGTGGTTCATTTGTCTCCTCATTTCATGACACAGCTTAACTGCATTAAAAAAAAACACAACCTGACTTGACAACAAACTGATCTCATTCTCCAAAAACGCTCCTATATTTCCCATGATGCAACAGGTACCGTATTTTTGCCTTTTATTCATTTCTTTTCTTGTTAAAGTCTGTAGCCTTCAGACAAGCTGATGACATCCCTGGGGTTTGACCAGCGTCTGGAAGGACTGACTTGCTAACTTTCTCGAGGGCTTTCAGCAGCATCACCAAGTGTTCTTGAACGTGGGCTGCTGCCCGTCGTCTGTGTCCACGTCAGCAGGCTGCTCCTCAACTTCATGGGTCGCGCCCATGGAGTTTCCCTGCTCCTGCTCCTCGTCCCGGCCCTTTGAGCCTGGGGTGAAGCGTTTGTCCCCGTGAAGCTGCTCCGGCTGGACCTTGCTCACTGGATTACTGAAAATCTGGATTTATGTCCTGATGTTGTAATAACATTACTGTGCGTGCTGCTGGATTAAGCCTCAGGCAGGGAGGTGCTTTGAGGCCAGTTTGCAATAATTTGCTCATTGTTGTGGCTTCTGACGGGTTGGTAGGAGGTTTTTTTGTTTTTATCATAAAGCTTAGTAGCATTCGCCAAAATCTATGAATTTGTCCTGTCAAGGCAGCTTAACCTCTGCTGCCAACCAGCTTTGTGCCCTGGTTAGTTAGCTTAGCATTGTGTAACAATGAGGCAGAGCTTCAGAACTGCACAGTCACCAAAGTAGCTCTTCTGGACTTTGTTCTTCAGTTACATTCCACTGTTGTGTATGAGTGTTTTAAAGTGAACGAGAACAGTTCTGGTTCTAGTTCTGGTTCTAGCGTGACTGGCTGGTTTTACCTTGAACGTGCCGGTTGATAATGCTAGAACCAGAGCCGTTCTAGTTGGGTTTTATGTCCAGAGTGTTTGTGCAGGGCTGTGGATGCATCTGGATGGAGACACCCTGAGGACCTGAAAGGTTAGGAGGTGGGTGTTGTTGTCTAACCCTGCTGGTGCTGGTCTCCGGTCTCCAGTATGAGGCTGCTGGATTCAACAAAGGTCATGCCGATCCAAAGGTGAGCTCTGGGTCAACAAATGATGATATTTGGATGAAGTATCATTTTAATGTCTGGAATTATTGCCCAGCGCCGATGGCACTGAAACACTGAAATGGACTCGTCTCCAGAGGTTCTGTTTTCCACGAATAGCAGGAAGCGTGCGGTCTCCTGGTCGGGGCGTGGAGGCCAGTTGCTGACTTGGCTGTGAATGGCGCGTAAGGGGCCAGATCTCTGATGGAGCTGTCGGGCCATAATTAATCACCATCATGACACGACACTCGTGGTCAAAGCTGCCTGTGTGGTCAAGACGGTCTGAGAGTTTCTCCTCATTTCAAGTGTTTCAGCTGGAAGGTCTCAAGGGGCGGGCGCTTGACAGCGGGTCCAGGTTCTGGTTCCTTCCGGGCCCGGACCACAACAGGCCAGCTGCAGCTCACCCAGGAACGTCCAAGACAATCGTCTACATCACGAGTCTAAAAACAACGCAAAAGCACTTGCTCAGAAAGGCTTCTAGTCAGGCTTCTGCTCACTCTTCTAGTCAGGCCTCTGCTCACTCTTCTAGTCAGACTTCTAGTCAGGCCTCTGCTCACTCTTCTAGTCAGGCTTCTGCTCACTCTTCTAGTCAGACTTCTAGTCAGGCCTCTGCTCACTCTTCTAGTCAGGCTTCTGCTCACTCTTCTAGTCAGGCTTCTGCTCACTCTTCTAGTCAGACTTCTAGTCAGGCTTCTGCTCACTCTTCTAGTCAGGCCTCTGCTCACTCTTCTAGTCAGACTTCTAGTCAGGCCTCTGCTCACTCTTCTAGTCAGACTTCTAGTCAGGCCTCTGCTCACTCTTCTAGTCAGGCCTCTGCTCACTCTTCTAGTCAGACTTCTAGTCAGGCCTCTGCTCACTCTTCTAGTCAGGCTTCTGCTCACTCTTCTAGTCAGGCCTCTGCTCACTCTTCTAGTCAGACTTCTAGTCAGGCCTCTGCTCACTCTTCTAGTCAGGCTTCTGCTCACTCTTCTAGTCAGGCCTCTGCTCACTCTTCTAGTCAGGCTTCTGCTCACTCTTCTAGTCAGGCATCTGCTCACTCTTCTAGTCAGACTTCTAGTCAGGCCTCTGCTCACTCTTCTAGTCAGGCTTCTGCTCACTCTTCTAGTCAGGCATCTGCTCACTCTTCTAGTCAGACTTCTAGTCAGGCCTCTGCTCACTCTTCTAGTCAGGCCTCTGCTCATTCTTCTAGTCAGGCTTCTGCTCACTCTTCTAGTCAGGTTTCTGCTCACTCTTCTAGTCAGGCATCTGCTCACTCTTCTAGTCAGACTTCTAGTCAGGCCTCTGCTCACTCTTCTAGTCAGGCTTGTAGTCAGGCTTCTGCTCACTCTTCTAGTCAGGCTTCTGCTCACTCTTCTAGTCAGGCTTCTGCTCACTCTTCTAGTCAGGCATCTGCTCACTCTTCTAGTCAGGCCTCTGCTCACTCTTCTAGTCAGGCTTGTAGTCAGGCTTCTGCTCACTCTTCTAGTCAGGCTTCTGCTCACTCTTCTAGTCAGGCTTCTGCTCACTCTTCTAGTCAGGCTTCCAGTCACTCTTCTATTCAGGCTTCCAGTCACTCTTCTAGTCAGGCTTCTGCTCACTCTTCTAGTCAGGCTTCCAGTCACTCTTCTAGTCAGGCTTCTGCTCACTCTTCTAGTCAGGCTTCTGTTCACTCTTCTAGTCACTCTTCTAGTCAGGCCTCTGCTCACTCTTCTAGTCAGGCTTCTGTTCACTTTTCTAGTCAGGCTTCTGTTCAGTCTTCCAGTCACTCTTCTAGTCAGGCTTCTGCTCACTCTTCTAGTCAGGCTTCCAGTCACTCTTCTAGTCAGGCTTCTGCTCACTCTTCTAGTCAGGCTTCTGTTCACTCTTCTAGTCACTCTTCTAGTCAGGCTTCTGCTCACTCTTCTAGTCAGGCTTCTGTTCACTTTTCTAGTCAGGCTTCTGTTCAGTCTTCTAGTCACTCTTCTAGTCAGGCTTCTGTTCACTTTTCTAGTCAGGCTTCTGTTCAGTCTTCTAGTCACTCTTCTAGTCAGGCTTCTGTTCACTTTTCTAGTCAGGCTTCTGTTCAGTCTTCTAGTCACTCTTCTAGTCAGGCTTCTGCTCACTCTTCTAGTCAGGCTTCTGTTCAGTCTTCTAGTCACTCTTCTAGTCAGGCTTCTGTTCACTTTTCTAGTCAGGCTTCTGTTCAGTCTTCTAGTCACTCTTCTAATCAGACGTGTTTATGAGGCTTGAGTCTTCCCTCCCTGCTCTTCTCAAAGGGCCCTTTGTGCTGCTGCTGGCAGGGTACTTTTTATGGAATGTCTCAGCAGTGTGTGTGTGTGTGTGTGTGTGTGTGTTAAGCATGGTATGTGTTCACCTCACCAGCAGTCTGACCTGGAGGTTGTTGTCACTGGTCAGCACAGTTTGTTTTGGACAGAGCGCTCTCTGGGAAGTGGGCGTGGCCTGTGGGTGGGAACCAGGAAACTGCTTGTCTTTAAAAACAAGCAAAGTCAAGCTCTGCATTCCTACATCTGATCCTTATTGACATTTAAAGGTGTATTATGGTTTAATATTGGAGTGGCCCTGGGAGACAGACTGATGAAAATACAGATATTAATCTGGAAAAAAATCAGGGTTGTGGCAACCTGCTGGGTACCAGGAAATTTATGTAATCTATGTACATAGAACCCAATCTAATGCATTCGCCTAATCCCCCCCAAGTAAACATTGTACAATGTGCTGCAAAGAAGAACTGATTTCCTGAATGGGGTCGTCGTCAAAGGTAAGTAAGCTTTTCTGGACCTAGCAGGGTCCCATGTCAGGGCCAATTAATGATGTGTTGTTGGATCAGTACACAGACTTGCATCCTCCAGAACCGGCCCGGATCAGAGTACTGGTGACTGTCATTTTTGAAATCTCCCCAACATCCCTTTCTGCTTCTTGGTCTGTCAAGTTGGTTGGTTAGGAAAACAAATTGGGTTCCTTTTTCTTTGAAAGGCAGCACAGACTGGACCATAATCGGCTACCTCTCCTCTCCGCTCACGTTTTGTTATTATTTGTTGATATGATGGAGAATGCAAACACGCTGTGGGTTGCTAGGCAGATTTTGACTTGGAGAATCACATTAAAAGACATCAGGTGAGGTGGTCCGGTCACTAACATTCTATTCAGGTATGCATATTAATATTTCATCATACCTGAGAGGTCATTGTGACTTTTTCTATGTTTGAGCCTAGAAGTGTGTTCATCATCGTCTGTAATGATCTCTCTGTCTCTGTCTCTCTATCCTCTCAAAATCAGAATCTATAATCTAACAGCTATAATCAATCCCAGAATCCATTCATGTGTTTGGGCTGACTACAGAGACTATGGTGGTGCTGGCGCTGGTTGTGGTGCTGGCGGGCTTTTCTAGAGACCCTCTAGTTGGCGTGCTGATGCGAGGATGCCAGCACGACGCTCAGAGGGGCTCCACAGTGGCCATAACAGTCCCCACAGAGATTAAAGGGGCGTGAATGGATCCCACATGTCAGAGGTCACGTCCTGCTGTTGGCCAGCAGCTGCACAGCCGGAAGCAGTTGTGCTGGTGTCCTCTGTTGCTTGGACAACAGTGCCATGATTGGGAGAATGACTGCAGTGACAGTACAGGTGTCGTCTCACCGCAGCTCAGACTGAAATAACAACAAACTGGGTTTGTATTGATTGATGGGAGTTTCTGCTCTGACATCCACAATGACTCCTGATGCCCTTGTTGACATCGTTCTCGATACGCTTTGATCCCTCGTGGGCCAAAACTGATTCCCACCAGTGTGTTTCCTGATACGTTAACCCCCTGACCACCTACTCAGCGACACGATAATTAAGACCTGACCCTCAAATTCAGGGGTCCAACCATCAAGCGGGGGAACAGATTTCTAGATAACTGGGTCAGTGGAGGCACGTTCAGTCCACACATTCAGTCCCTGAACTCTTCCTCCTGCGAGGCGATGCACACGGCAGTATTCCTGCTCTGTGTGAAAGCTTTAGATGAGCAGGGAAAACTGTTTTGGATCGTGGCCAAATAGTCTCTGGGACTATCCTGCATCGGTTGTCGGAGTGAAGTTGTTGAACCTAAAATCTGTCAACACAATCGATCAACACACGCTCCTCCTCACCAGACGGTGGTTTTGTGTGTGTGATCAATGGTGTCCCAGCAGGAGGGCTCTGACTCTCCTCATGTAAGTGGAATTAATGAACCCCTGATGGTTGTAGCTGGTTAGTATTTGTGCGTTTGGCGGTGATGGTGATGGAGCTGTATGTTGCTCTGGTGAATTTGCTCGCCAGGCTCACATCTGTCCCTGTCCCAGCACAGTTCATCTCTCTGGATTGGGATTAGAGGGTGAATGCGTCTTTGCTCTGTCATCAATAGCTTGTCCAGCACGGACGCAGCTGATGTCACAGCTCCCGTTCACGTGGCAGTCCACCGACAGTTCCGCCTTTTCAGGGCACAACAGGGAGCTGCATCAAACAGCTCTGAGGGCATTCACAGATGATTCCTTTGGAAATCTTGGTGTTTTACCATTTGCAGTTATGACATGAAGTCAGCCTCAACTTTGTTCTTGAAAACCACAGAATTAGAGAGTTCAGGGACGGACCGGATCAGCGTCCCTCTGATCCAGCTGCAGCGCTCTGACATAACATCATTAGAGGGTTTTTATTACAGCTCGATGGCACAGCTGAAGCCATACTGAGCTGCTTTAGCTGAGGACGGGACAGGACAGGATGGACAGATGGGACAGAATGGGAAAGGATTGGACGGGATGAGACAAGATGAGCCCTTGAACAGAAGCTACTTTTGGTCAAACAAGAATTCATTCAGTAACTGCAGATGCAGCTTTGTGATATGGAAGTGAAAACTGTGACGTAGGCAAGTGTGTGTGAGAGGAGTATTCAGTTGTCTGTGGCTGAATTAGGCAGCAGGGTGGTGCAGTGGTCAGCACTGTGGCCCCCAGCAAGAAGGTTGTGGGTGGAGCCCCGGCTGCAGCACGGGGTCTTTCTGGGTGAGTCTCCATGTTCTCCCTGTTCCTGCTGGGTTCTCTCTGGTACTCCAGCTTCCTCCACAGTCCAAAGACATCAAGAGGGACCAGGTTAATCCAGACTCTAAATTGACCGTAGGCGTGGCTGGGAGAGCCAATGGTTGTCTGCCTCTATGTGTTGGCCCTGCCATGGACTGGTGACCTGTCCAGGGGGAAGGCTGCTGGGATAGGCTCCACCCCCACCACCCTCAACAGGAGGAGAGGGAGAAGATGGAGGGATGGATGGCTGAATTATTTCATGTACATACACGATGTGTGAAGGAGGGATAAATGCATCTGAGCAGGGAAGGACAGTGATGAGGAGATGGAGGCGGAGGGAATACAGATGGAGAAGCTTGATAAAATGTTGGATGAGTCCTCCTCAGACATGATGGACACCCCCTGAATGTTGGAGGAACTGTGGGGGACCACAATGCAAAGCACTTCTGGAGATGGACATGATGTCCCACAAGACATTTTCAGAGATGTTGCACCTGGAGATAGTAGGTTGTTGTATTTTGGGAGCATTCCTCCAATATGGTTGGAACAAATTTTGCTTGAATGTTTTGCTGGTTGCTGCTAAAAAGGGGCTAAGCAGGAGAAGTTTGTCACACAAGTCTCCGGTATTCATCACCATGGTTACACACAACCCTCTTGATATTCATGGTGGCAGAGACGGAGCTACGCTACCACTTCCCACCCACTACCAGTCATTGTGCTAAGCTAACTAGCCTGGGCAGATTGGCTAGAATTCTACAGTTTCATTTAGCAGACGCTTTTGTCCAAAGCGACGTACAACACAAGCAAGAATTCAGACTTAGTTAAGGAAAAGTCCATAGTAGCACAAAAGTGCTTCAGTTGTGATTTGGTCACAGGTACTGCCATCTAGTGGCAGAAGAAGTGTCACCCCCCCCCCCTCTTTTTTTTTTTTTTTTTGACAAACATACAACATCACCCAACCCAGTTAGTGCTACATAGTCACTGAGTGCTGGGTCTTGGACCCTCTGACTGATTCTACCCCAAAGAGGAGCAGAGTCAGGTTCAGTGCCTCGGTGCTCTCTGAACAATTGAGTCTTCAATTGTCTCTTAAAAGTAGAAAGGGACTCAGCAGAAGGCACAGAGTTCGGTAGTTGGTTCCACCATTTGGGAACAACAGAAGAGAAGAGTCTGGCTAGAGATTTGGAGCAGCGCTGGGCTGGAAGCACCAGGCGTCTTTGGCATGCAGAGCGTAGTGGGCGAGAAGGAGAGTAGACCTGGATCAGGGATTCCAGGTAGGCTGGAGCCGTTCTTGGGATTGTTTTGTGAGCCAAGAGAAGTGCCTTGAATTTGATCCTGGCTGCCACTGGAAGCCAGTGAAGAGAAACCAGCAGCGGGGTGACATGTGCCCTTTTGGCTGGTTGAAGACCAGACGTGCTGCTGCATTCTGGATCATCTGCAGAGGCTTGAATGAGCCTGCAGGGAGGCCTGCCAGAAGAGAGTTGCAGTAGTCAATGCGTGAGATGACAAGAGCCTGAACCAGAATCTGTGTGGTCTGTTGGGTCAGGAAGGGTCTGATCTTCCTGATGTTGTAGAGGGCATAACGGCAAGACCGAGAAACTGAGGCCACATGAACCTTAAAGGTCAGCTGGTCATCAATCATGACACCCAGGTTTCTGGCTGAGTTTGTGGGCGCAAGTAGGCTCGAGTCAAGTTGGCTGGCTTTATTTTTCACAGCTCATTAGTTTTAATGCGAGGAAAAGACCACTTCCTTGTTCATAGTTCTCTGGTATTTTGAGCTATTTCATTCTGTTGGTATTTGCACCTTTGCAAAGGATCTACCTCCCAAGCTGGATTGGGAGGTAGATCCTTTTTGATGAGTGCACACAGTACTGGTGCAAGGCTTTTAGCTAAAAGTCAGCAAAAATAAACAACAAAAAGAAAAAAACCCTAACTGCAGCACTTATCGGGGGCAGAACTGGATGATAGAACTCAGGTTGAGGAGTAATTGATTAGCTTGGGATGATCGGGAACCAGATCCAGATCTGATGGCATCCCTTCACCTAGGAGGAGGTCGGTGCTCTGCAGGTGCCCTCTAGTTCCGCTCCGAGTCGTCTGTGTGTCTCAACATTTGTGTATCTGAGGGGCCTTTGTGGTTACAGGGTTGTTCCTCCATGCTGGCAGCAGGTCTTCAGTGCGTCTCATGCTTGTGTGGGCAGCAGCACACCCTCAGACCCCGGATAAATCCGTCAGGTCACAGTCACCGCCAACACAGATTTGGGCCTCGCTCCAGGGCTCACCGTCACACACAAGGACACACAGGACAGAAAGTACAGAAAACATTTTTAGATTTGGACAGAAACTGTCTGAATACCTCTTAATGACTTCATAAATGTTTTTTATTGGTTTTCCTTCTTGTTGCCCCCACGGGACTAGAGAGAAGGAAAAGCGACTATTGAAATAAAAGTGGACTTCTTATAGATACAACGACTAGATGAAATAATGATGGAAAGTAACTAAATAAAATTATATGTAAAATGAATAAAACTTTAAAAATAATTGACAAATGGTCAAAGAACACCAACAAATAGATGAAAAATGCAGGCAAGTACAGATTCGCAAAGAAAAGGTGCCGCTGTCACCTGAGCTCAGCAGGTCCAGGCTTCTGTGTCTCTGCAGCACAGTGAAACTCAAACTCTGTATCTTATAAGTTTGTGAAACCTGGAGAACCCATTCATCGCGGAGTAAACGTGTGCCATGGCAACACTGAGACTGGGAGAATGTTGCAGCTCGTCTGGGGTGAACGTGTGTTGGTCAGGAGATGGCCTTGTGCTGAAAATCTGTTTCCGCTCTGAAGCAGATGTATTGCAGAATTTTCCGGACGTGCTGCCTGGACACTTTCTTAGTAGTCGTCCTCACCGAGGATCTATTGTGACGTCCACATTCTCACAGAACCAGAGCCAAATGACTCCTGCGCTGCATAAATCCTCTTTCTCCCTCTTATTCCGGGACTGTGTGGACTGAGAGGGTTAGCGTCTCCCAGGCTGCTGCCCCAGAGAGGAAGCGCTATTCATGCAGTGGCGGCTGATAGATAATCTCCCTGGAACATGCAGGGCCTCTCACATGGACTTCCCAATCTTCCCTGTCCATCGGCCTGTCTGTCCTCCTGCCTCTCCAGGTTTTAGCCTTCCCCGCTTTCCAGAATCCTCTCTTTCCTGTTTTCAAGCTGAGGTGAGAAGTTGCATACCTTTGGCCACATCACCAGACTTACTTACTTTCATTGCTGCTACTCCGCAGTGGTGACATCAGCAACAATGGCAATAATGATGGCGGGCAAATCACAGGACTGGACGTATGTTTGTGGACTGTTAGACTTGTTTGTCTGATGCATGTTCACCCTCACCCCGATGGGGAGGCACCACAACACGCGACCAAAGAACACACCTGTTAAACACGATGTACACGTGACTCAAAGCATGTTCTGTTATTACGGGATGTGAAAGGCAGGCATGGATAGCTTGAATAATTAGTCCTGTGCTCTCATTGCATTTAATCAATATAGAGTATCCATATTCTATTGATCAGGTGTGTGTCAGTCGTGTTAACACGTGTTGATATGTGCAGCTTCATCATTGTCGTTGGTGCTGGGATTTATTGACAAATCTTGGGCTGCGTCCGAATTGCCAAGTACCAGCCTACGTCCTCCTGCTACGTCCTCCTCCTACAACCCAAACACGGCGGCACCATTCAGACACCCTAGAAGATTGGTGGTGAAGCACGACCTCTGCTGGCAGAGCACAGATACTGCAAATAGGTAGACAGCACCAACGAAAGCCCCACCTGCTGGCTGACTGTCGTACTGCACTCCACTCTTCCCTCATTCTCTATTATTAAGCACATTAACGCACCTTTAGTCATCAACGACTATAAATGTTGGTGTTCATCAGAATGGGAGACTGTTGGTGGCACAAACTTGGCTTGAGGGTCCACAAGTTTTTAGGGGACGAAGAAGAAGTCCGCGGTGCATTGTGGGCCATAGGTTGCTCCGTAGGATGCACCTGAACCGGCCTACAATGTGGGCGTGTTTAGGCTGGAGTTTAGGTTGAGAAGTAGGTCGCTACTCACGCCAGTTGTGGTTTGGGACAGCCTGCGACCTGCTCTGAGACCTACCATCAGACCTGCTTGGCTATTCGGACGCAGCGTTAGCGTGACAGTTTGCAGTTTTTCCAATGATGACTCTGTTTATCACCAGATGTCCAATGTTGATGACACAACTCTGACTGTTCCTCACAGACGTCCCCTACAATGAGACCCCTCCCTCAAACACATATGACTTGGAGCCTTCAGAGGAGCACCAGCCTCAACTGTCTTTTCATGGGTCTCCTACCTCCTCGCCACAGCTCCGCTCAAAGAGCCGCTGCAGCCGAGACACTCAGTCGTCCTGCTCACTGGACTCAACCCTGCCGGTAAAGTTACTCCACATCATCCACCTCTGCTCTGGTTTCTTACAAGAACACACCCACTTTCTGGGAAAGTCTCCTATTGTCCATCGTCCCCAGTGACAGAACAGAAGAAAGACATAGACTTGCTCTAGGGAGCTGAGATCCAGGCTAGTTAGCTTAGCCTGTTGGCCGGTAGTGGGTGGGAAGTGTTAGCATCAGCTAGCTCAGGTTCAGGCTAGTTAGCTTAGCCCAATGGCTCATAGTGGGTGGGAAGTGTTAGCATCAGCTAGCTCAGATCCAGGCTAGTTAGCTTAGCACAATGGCTCATAGTGGGTGGGAAGTGTTAGCATCAGCTAGCTCAGATCCAGGCTAGTTAGCTTAGCACAATGGCTCATAGTGGGTGGGAAGTGTTAGCATCAGCTAGCTCAGATCCAGGCTAGTTAGCTTAGCACAATGGCTCATAGTGGGTGGGAAGTGTTAGCATCAGCTAGCTCAGGCCCAGGCTAGTTAGCATAGCCCAATGGCTGGTAGTGGGTGGGAAGTGTTAGCATCAGCTAGCTCAGGTCCAGGATGCTGGTGTGTCCAGCAGGAATCCTCCTCCTCCTCCTCATCATCAGTAGCAGCAGTCGCTCTTCTAGTCCTCAACAAACCTTTGGTTCTGTTGACCCAAGTTCCAGTGGAGCTTTGGAGGTGCTGCATCAAATCACTGCACCCAGTCAGGAAAGTAGTTCCGGCTACGTGTCTGATTCTACCACTACAACGTCTCCTCATGTTAAACTGGTATTCATCACCGAGGCTACACACAACCCTCCTGATATTAATGCAGGCAGCGACGGAGCTACGCTAACACTTCCCACCCACTACCAGTCATTGTGCTAAGCTAACTGGCCTGGGTCTCAGGCCTGGAGGAGCATTTCTGTCTTCTAATCTGGCTCAGGGGATGATGGATAATCAGCTTATTCCCAAAAAGGTGGTGTGTTCCTTTAATCTATAATGTTCTTTGACATTACTTGAGTATGTATCAACTTAATTTCTGTCTTGTAAAGGAGCAGTGGGCGCTGCCTGTTTTTGGCTTCTTTTTTTCATATGCTTTTATTTTCTTTATTAATTCAACAAATGAATCACAATATACAAACAATATAGCATAAATCTGTGGAATTTTTTTTTGAATTGTGCTCTGATCATGAACTCTCCCTCCTCACTCCCACTCGCCCTCCCTGGTGAATGATGTCACTAAAGAGGTCAGCGACCGTTACACTGCATTTTGTTCAAGCTCACAATCTACATTGACAGTAAACTAGCGCTAATGTAGCTTCTATAGCTCGGTAGCCAAGTCAGCTAACGGGTTTCTCACCTGTCCAACAGAGAGGCTGCTACTTGTGCATACGTAGCTCAGCCTTTAGGTTCTTTACAACTCCTCCAGAGAGAAAATGAACCCAGGAATCCCTGGACTGCACCAAGCCTTTCATCCTCCTCCTCTCACCCGTTGCTCGTTCCATAAAAGACCTTTTTCTTTCTGCTGTGGTTTCTTCTGGATCCGTGCTCGTCCTCCTGGACGCTGCTCACCCAACACCGACCCAACAAGGCCTTGATACCGGCTTTAGGCTTCCTGGTCTCAGCCTTTTGATGGACAGCGAAGCTGCCCAATCAGGTGCAGTCTGGTTTTGGCTGTTGATTGACAGCTGAACAGGCCAACCAATCTAGCTGGTAGCAGTTGTTGATTGGTTGGAAGTAAATTCGGCCCTGCACCCCTTTGTAAATAAGAGATTTTGATGCTTCCTTTTTTAAACACCACAGTTTATTGATCACCATCGAGCCATCGTGACAGATTCAGGGATTATGACAAAAAGTACATAGAAATCTGGGAGCCTGGCCCTCCTTTAAATATCATGATTTTCAGTAATTCAGTAAAAAGAAAAGTCATCTTTGTTCTTGTCAATGATCATCTTCATGTGAGTTTTTCCGCCAGCACTGTGCTTTCTGTTACCAACAGCATGCTGCGTGTGCAGAAGTGTGATGCAGGAAATGCCCCCCCCCCCAAAAAAAACCCTTGTGTTATGTTTTGTGCCTTTAACAAACCATTAGATATCTTGTAACAAGTGGGGACAACCAGTCTGAATGCTTATTTTGTGTCACTAACTATTGCCAATAGAAATGCTGTTTGACTTTGGTGGGCAGTGTGGGCTGATAAAGCAAAAGGTCTGCATGAAAAAGTGTTGCAGCAAGCTACTGGAGCATCCAAGGGCTGGGAGTTTAACATCCACCATGTGGACGAGGGCTTCTCAGTATGGAGCAGTATGGAGTCCACTCCCGCCAAACAGATGCCAGCATACACCTTCTTTTAATCCAGCCAAATAATGGCATGCTTAGTGCTTCCATGACAGCTAGCAGCTGGATGACCGGTGCCTTCAACCTGTGTGGGAGAACACATCCTCTCCTCCCTGGAATCAAAACCTGCAGAGTCTAGTGAGATCTGGGCTGTCAGTCCCACAACAGTGTCTCCAGAGGTTTGCAGGCCTGAAACAAACCCATTTACAGCCCATGCGTCCGTCAAGTTTGTTTTCTCTGGTTCTGTTTATGTCAGGTGGAGCTGGACCAGGAGAAGGGTCTGGAGATGAGGAAGTGGGTTCTGTCGGCCATCCTGGCCAGTGAGGAGACTTACCTCAGCCACCTGGAAGCACTTTTGATTGTACGTGTAACTAATCACACACACGTACAAGTTGATGAGCAAACAACATTTCTGCCACATGTGAACTGAGCTCGTATTTTCAAGTTGTTTGTTTTTAAATAGTTGTATGTTTTTGTTTTAGAGCAAGATTATATAACCTCAAAAACAATATATTGTTCTTTATGTAAGAAGATGTTTCCCTCTGGCACACAACATTGCTTGATTTCTTACACGTGGGCCTCCTCTAACCTCCTTCGTCGACGCTCAACGCTCACATGTCAGTTGAGAATCAAAAAGAAATGGCACATTCTTCCTCTTGCATGGCGAAGTTTTGGCTCATAAGAGAAATCTTTTGCTACCAGGTTTTGTGGCGACAGTCTTGCTTGGTCTGCTAACACCAGTAGTACAGTTTGCTGATTTCAGCTAATTCAGCTAGCAAATGTTTGACCACAATATTTTATTGAGTTGCTGTCTTTCTTGTAACATTTATAGTTATCTTGTTATTTTTTACCTGAGGTTGCACAGGTTAGAATAGCATGTTACCTCTTGCACACCAAGGGTCCTCTGGTCAACAAGGTTCAAGCTAGCGCTCACTCAAGCTCAAGGGTCATCGCTAGTTTCAAGCAGGTGCTCATGACGTTTCCACGCCAGCCGCTACGCCCTTTAAACAGCGAGTGAACCTGCTCCACCTGCTCCAGCGTGGAGCAGAGGCTGGTCTGGTGCCTCCATGGTGCCTCCATGTAGAGGCGCAGCAGGAGATGTTTGCTCCATGGACCCAAAAGAGGCTGGTCTCTGATCAGTGGAATCATGAGGGGCGAGATGTTAGAGACTCTGCACCCAGACCAGCAGATGAACAGCAGTCCTCCGAGTCCAACCTGGGCTTTAGAGGGAATGACACAAGGCTCTCTGATTGGTCTAAGTGATGTTACACCTGGAACACACCTGTGAATAATCAGGTGTGTAATGACGGCCTTTTATCGCCCTGGTTTGTATTCTTATTACTCGCCTCTAGATACCAGAATGAGGCTGAACACAATCCACTGTCTGCCTGGCGCCATAGCTCACTTAAATAGGGCCCAAAGGACAAGGAGCGGCATGGCTCAGAGCTAGAGCGGTCATCTAGCAACCAAAGGGTCGCTGGTTCCATCCCCACTTCCCTCGGTGACCATGTCCGAGTGTCCTTGAGCAAGACACTGAACCCCGAATTGCTCCTGATGGCCCTGTGTTGGACTGGTGACCCGTCCAGGGTGAACCCCGCCTCTCACCCAATGTCAGCTGGGATAGGCTCCACCCCCCTCGTGATAAGTGGTAGAAAATGGATGGATGAATTGAAGGATGGATGGATTGAGGGCCCAATTCAGCTCACCTCATGTCAGCCTATGGCGTAGATCAAGTTTTCCTCTGCCTACTTTGTCACACAAGTGAGGACAACAACCCGAGCTTGGTCTGCTAATGCAGCAATAGCCTCTCTTGGTTTGGTTTTCACCGTAGTTTGTCTCGGCTAATGTTTGGCGAACTGCCAGATTCAGAATGGTAACAGACTGTTAGTGCAATTTAGCAACTTCCTGTGAGCTCTCATGTTTATCATGTGATTGGCGTTCACAGTTAAAGTACTCGCAGTTCATTCAGCAATTCTTTGTTTTATGAAGCCCATGAAGCCCCTGAGGGCAGCAGCCACCACGTCCCAGCCGATGCTGACCATCCAGCAGATAGAGACCATCTTTTTCAAAGTGCCCGAGCTCCATGAGATCCACAAAGACTTCTATGACGCTTTGCTGCCTCGCGTCCAGGACTGGAGCCACCAGCAGAGTGTGGGCGACCTCTTCCAGAGACTGGTATGCTGGAGCTATTTTAGATGTGCGAATAAATGGTCATGTAATGACTGCAAGATGAATAACTTCGACCTGCACATCCCTCGATGACATTTAGAGTTTCTGATGTTTGAATTACTTCAGAGTCTTGCCTGAAGAGAACATGTCACTGCATGTTATTAAAGCTATTAATCAAGGATTTGTACCTAAAGTTCCTAGAGGAACCTTCTGCAGCATAATTAATAAGTCGTTGTAACTACTTCATATAGCTGTAGTGAAAAGGTATGTCTGACCAAAATCCTCCGAATAAGAACACAGTGTATCAGGTGCAATGGAACCTCGCCGCATGAAATGGTACACTGGTTTCAAACAAACCAGGATTCATCGCGTCATAGAAACACGAGAAGGAACGAGGTGGGAATCATAAATGGATTAGATAGTGAACCGACCAACTTTTTGGGAACGACAGTGAGTGTCCATCGTCCCCAGATACAGACCAGCAGGTGCAGAGTCCTCCCTCCTCAATGCTGCATTGAGACCAATGCTAGTTAGCTTAGCACATGAAATAGTTTCTAGACCAAAACACAGTTATAAGATAAGATCAACCTTTAATCGTCCCACAGTGGGGAAATTTACATCATTACAGCAGCAAGAACAAGGAGAATTTAACATAAATAGTATGTGAAGATAAATATGAGGTGTGTGCAAATGCACAAAAATAAGTAATATATAAAAATAATACACAAAAGTTAAAGAGGAAGAAGTATGTACAGCAGTGGAGTATGTACAGTCTTAAATATACTGTGTCTATGTACAGTGGTACTGCAACACTGTGCACTGAAAAGTAGTGATTACAGTTGCTCATAATTCTATCTTGCAGTTGATGACTTTTGATGGACCTATGCTAACACTTCCCCCCGCTACCACTCACTGCACTAAGCTAACTCGTGTGGGCTTAGAGATCGGTCGCTATCTTCTTGTCCATCTCTGCAGATGATAAAGAACAAGAGACTTTCCTTAAAAGTTTGTGTGTCTTTTTAAAAGAAGGAGAAAAACACATGTGGTTTTGTGTATGGATGTGAGGAAACACGAGATGCACCTTCCAGATGTTCTACGTTGTGTCTGTTTCAGCTGCTGAATACTCAAACGTTTGTAAGTAGCTCACACACCTTCGATCTCTGATGAAGGCCATCAGGCTGAAACGTTCGCATGACATGAGTCAGACTGTTTGTCTGCTCTGGCTCTTAATCTCATGTGCGCAGGCTTCTTCTATACGTTGGCGTATCCAGCAGCTGAATCAAGTCCATCAATTCCATCATGCCTGAACTCAACATACAATGACACATCAGACTTTTCTCCCGTCTTCTGTTATAGAACGAATCTGACGTGACTCTGCTCTTCCTGCAGGCCAGCCAGCTTGGAGTGTACCGGGCCTTTGTGGACAACTATAAGGTTGCTGTGGAGACAGCAGACAAGTGCTGCCAGGCGAATGTACAGTTTGCAGAGATATCAGAGGTATGTAATGAGGCTCTGCCCAGCAGGACTGCAGTGGCCGAGTGTGTGATGTTATACAGCTGCCGGCAGGACCAGTGATGAGGAGCATTGCTCACGTTCCTCACAGCTCTTTAGATTGTTGTACCTGTGCTGCAGGGCAGTTGTTCTGCTCTCATCTGGATAGTTCTTCTCACTATTCCCTCTTGCATCATCTTCTCACCAGAATCTGAAGGTCAAAACCACAAAGGAATGCAAAGACAAGTCAGCTAAAAAATCCCTGGAAGGTGAGTACTGAGAAAGATGAGTGAGCAGGGTTGCTGTGATGGTGAGCTGACCTCCGGTCCTCCACAGCTCTCCTCTACAAGCCTGTGGACAGAGTGACGCGCAGCACACTCGTTCTGCATGTAAGTCACTGTGGCCTCAGCTCACCTGCATGAGGAGTTTTCATTGGTCTTACGTGATTATTATCATCATCACTTCCTTCCCAGGACCTACTGAAGCACACACCCTCCAGCCACCTGGACCATCCTCTGTTACAGGACGCCCTGCGAATCTCTCAGAACTTCCTGTCCAGTATTAATGAGGAGATCACCCCTCGCAGACAGTCCATGACCGTGAAGAAGGGCGAGGTCAGTGTGGCGTCTCAGGGTTATACCTGCTCACCAGTGCCAACAACTGTTTGAAATACACCAGATTCTGGCAGACAGTTATTCAGAAAATGATTCAGCCTTCAAGCTGGTGCACTTATGCTTCCTTAAAAACAGTAATGAGGAAGTTCTCCTGGTACAACATCTGGTTCCCTGTTCTCCAGCTCAGAAACCTGAAATCAGGTGTGTGGTTCCCAGCAGCGGAAGAAATTAGAAGGTTCCGTTCCATCATCAGAGCCATCATGAAATACCACTTCCTGTTGGACTCAAACACACTTCATCCCTGCCATGCTAATTAGCTGTTGGACTACAAGAATCCCTTAATCTTGATATGGCAGATATGTTTTATTAGGTCGGCACAGTTAATTAAAATTTAATTAAAGTCACAATATGTCCTCCTGCAGTATTTTGCCAGATACTTGCAGGGTTCAGTACGCCATCAAAGTGACATCCTGCCTGACATCAGGCTCAGGAACACATCTGTGTTTGAATCCCACAAAATTCACATTGTCATTTTAATGGGGTTTTTACAGAAAATGAGAATAAGAATTCAAAATAATCATCACACCATGCAGCCCTGTGTGTCATTTTTCTGGCAAGTGCCCATTCACCATCAGGAGAGTTGAATGAATGTTGCCGGTCTTTGGGACTTTTCTCTACGAGATGGTGAGATTTTACACTGAATCAGTGAGAACTTTGTGAGTCGTTGCTTCAGATTTCATGGAAGTTGGTCTCAGAATTGTTAGGATCTATCAGTTGGGACCAGGAGATCATCCATGCAGCAGCACACCAGAATAGCTCCAATTACAAAGCGAAGTGGGTTATATTTTTATTTATTTTATTTAAAATGGGATGATTTCGGCAGCCCTGGTGGAGCAGTGGTCCTCACTGTGGCCCCCAGCAAGAAGGTTGTGGGTGGAGCAGTGGTCCTCCCTGTGGCCCCCCAGCAAGAAGGTTGTGGGTGGAGCAGTGGTCCTCCCTGTGGCCCCCAGCAAGAAGGTTGTGGGTGGAGCCCCGGCTGCAGCACGGGGTCTTTCTGGGTGAGTCTCCATGTTCTCCCTGTTCCTGCTGGGTTCTCTCTGGTACTCCAGCTTCCTCCACAGTCCAAAGACATCAAGAGGGACCAGGTTAATCCAGACTCTAAATTGACCGTAGGCGTGGCTGGGAGAGCCAATGGTTGTCTGTCTCTATGTGTTGGCCCTGCCATGGACTGGTGACCTGTCCAGGGGGAAGGCTGCTGGGATAGGCTCCACCCCCACCACCCTCAACAGGAGAAGAGGGGGAACATGGAGGGAGGGAGGGATGATGGATGGGTGGGTGGATGGATGGAGGGATGGATGGAAGGGTGGATGGATGGAGGGATGGATGGGTGGAAGGGTGGATGGATGACTCCCATTTATTAACATAGGCATTAAAACCGTGTAGATGTTTGATCCTACAGGCCCCTCAGAGGCCTTCATGGTCCTGTGGATCTGAAGTGTCCCCCTTTGATTGGGAGGGATGCAGGCTGGTGACGTTCCCGTTCCGACTTTGTTGGAGTGTTATGTTGGACACTGGGAGCTGGAGGTGTTTGGAAGCTGCACGAGTCACTGCTGACTCATCTCAGTCAGTAGTGATGGAGGAAGTGGGGGAGGGTTCCTGACCCCCCCCCCCCCCAACAC
Organism: Aulostomus chinensis; assembly: GCF_037954235.1. NCBI lineage: Eukaryota > Metazoa > Chordata > Actinopteri > Syngnathiformes > Aulostomidae > Aulostomus > Aulostomus chinensis. The sequence goes on along the minus strand of NC_141325.1, from coordinate 31,397,461 downwards.
ACACACACAAACGTGTGCTTGTCAGACAGCTTCCTCTGCTGTTTCTGGGAACTTGGCCCCGCCCACCAGGGTGTGATGTCTGGTCAAAGAAAGTTCTAGGGAACATTCTTCTTCCGTGTGGAGGATGTTGGCAGGTGATGAAGTCCGTTTCTGACGTTCAGGTGGTGCCGGTTGCTCTCATTAAAAGTGCAGTTGAAGCTGCTGATGTTTCGTTTGTCTCATCATAGCACATCAACAAAGAACGGCCAGGAGTGTGTTCCAGCGCCAGTGGGCGGAGCAACAGCCCTTTGTTTTCCATCGGATTATTGAGTAGCTGCAGTGATTTCCGTGTCAACTCAACCGTTCATGGCTGTGAACCTGCCTGGTCTGCGCTGGTGTGTGAGTGATCAGTCGGATGCAGGGCAGCCGTTTCACGTAGGAACGAAAGCTCTGAGCAAGTCTTTCTTTGTGTTTCAAGTTTCTGTTTGCTATACAGGTGGAGAACAAAGGCTTAGCTGCTTATTTACATATTTGTAGGTGATCACGGTCTAAATGCTGATGATGTCATTTCCTGGCAGAACCGTCAGCTTCTGAGGGACCGCTTCATGGTGGAACTGGTTGAAGGTTCCAGGAAACTTCGTCATGTCTTCCTCTTCACTGACCTGCTGCTGTGTACCAAGCTGAAGAAGCAGGCTGCCGGGTGAGTCGGGGTCAGCGTCCAGACGGGAGCCAGCAATGCCGGCGTTGCCCTGGGCAGTGGTCTGGCGGATCACTCCACCCAGGCACCGATGTTACTCGATAAAAGAAATTGTGCTTGGCTGAAAGTAGACTGGTTTATTGAGAGAATGTAGTTTTCTGTTGTTTCCGTCTCCTGTAGTCGGGTTGCCTGTGTGTGAAGTGTCCATTGCTGTTTGATGGCGTGTGCGCTTCAGGGTGCCTTCGTGTTCACTCTGCTGACAGCTGAAATGGTGCAGCAGCACAGTCGTCAGGCCAAATGCCTGCAAACATGATTCACAAATGAAGAGAAGGCGTGTGTTTATGCTGCCTGTGGTTCTACAGGAAAGGGCAACAGTATGACTGTAAGTGGTACATCCCTCTGGCTGACCTGACCTTCCAGACCCTTGAGGACTGCGAGTCCACCCCCATCCCCCTGGTCCAGGATGAGGAGGTCGAGGCCATGAAGATCAAAATATCCCAGATGAAGAATGAGATCCAGAGAGAGAAGGTGAGGAGACGCAGTCCAGCAGAGCCCCAGTTCACTCACACTGAAGAAGAAATACAAACTTTTAATTTGCAATTTGATTTGTTGCTTTATTAGTAACATGTGAAGACAAATGGTAATATGAAGAGGACAGTTTTAACACATTCACTGCCAATCTGTAGAGAACCATCAAAGGATCCAAAGTGATGGAGCGCCTGAGGAAGAAGTTATTGGAGCAGGAGTCTCTGCTCTTGCTCATGTCCCCCAACATCGCCTTCCGAGTTGCCAACAGAAATGGCAAAGTAAGCCCACAATCAGGGATGCTTCTACATACATGTACTGTAGATCATGCATGTTCTATTTCCTGGTGAATTTTCATGCAGGGAGTGTGTAATATCTCAATTAAGAACTCCAGGTGTAGTTAGTGCTGCCCCCTGCTGTTGAAAGGTTGACATTACTGCTTTGTCTCCTCACGTCCTCCAGGGTTTCACATTTCTGATCTCTTCTGACTACGAACGAGCTGAGTGGAGGGAGATCATCCGTGAGCAGCAGAAGAAGTGTGAGTGTTTGTTGTCACAGATGTGAAGGTTGCATTATAATGCAGTTTGTGTTGGTACATAGTATGACCTGCTTTGTGTCTTAAAGGCTTTAAAAGCTTCTCTCTGACATCTCTGGAGCTGCAGATGCTCACCAACTCCTGCGTGAAACTCCAGACGGTCCACACCATTCCAGTCACCATGAATAAAGAGGGTGAGGGGTTTCAGGATTTCATGTATCTTTGTGATGTCCAGCATTAGTGTTTCTGAGGAATCTGAATGCTTTCCTCGACAGACGATGAGTCTCCTGGTCTGTACGGCTTCCTGAATGTCATCGTCCATTCTGCTTCAGGGCTGAAACAGAGCTTAAGTGAGTACCTTCTTCTCATGACAAACAAAACATGCATTTCCTTAAGATGATACGAGGAATTAAATGTGCACGTGGTGCCACCCCCCCTCCCCCCCACTTGTCTCTCTGGGGCTGTCAGCTGGGACGGCAGCTGCAGGAACAAGTGGGATTAGTGAGGAACACGGTGTACGAGCCGCCTCAAATATGTCCTCAGCTCCTCAAATCACTGCCAGGGTTTGGACAACTGGCAGCAGTCTGACTGCATCAGGGGCGTGTTCCTGACACGCGTGTGGGGATCAGTGACGTGTTCACTATTCTTGTGCCCACCAGACCTTTACTGCTCTTTGGAGGTGGACTCCTTTGGCTACTTTGTCAACAAAGCTAAAACTCGAGTGTACAGAGACTCCACTGAGCCCAGCTGGAACGAGGTGAGTGTGGAGACGCCTCCTGCCTTCATGACAATACACTGAAACACAGTATCAGCCGCCACCCCCCCCCCCCCCCCAAAATTAAATCTAAGTGGGAAACAAATGCCATTGATGTGAGGAAAACATTCCACGGAATCGAATCAAAGCACAACGGCACTGAGACCTGCTGTCATGTGAGTTTGTTGTGCTTCTCTTCCAAGGAGTTTGAGATCGAGCTGGAAGGTTCTCAGACTGTGAGGCTGCTGTGCTACGAGAAGGGTTGCAACAAAAACAGGCAGAGCAAAGAAGATGGAGAGATGATGGACAAGATCATGGCCAAAGGACAGATAAAGGTACAACAATTTGTCACTTAATGGATTCATCCATCAAGAAAATTAAAGAAAAACCACAAACTATTTCCAGCCCTTCATGTCAAACAGAGTCTGGAGTATCAGGGTTTGCTGGACAAAGACTCGTGTCACCTCACTTCGGGCTCTGGGGATTTATGGTGAAACTGTATTGACCAAACGATTCAGCAGTTAATCATGAAAACGGTCAGTCATCATTAATTGGTGATTAAGTGTGAAACTGGATGTTTGAGCGTGTAAATCAGTAGAGGAGGGCAATCACAGCGTGCCCCCCCCCCAGGACACAGATCCGCCCCAGCGTCTAACCCGACTTCCTCCTCGTCCTCTCAAACTTCATCTCATCTGGGCATCACCTCAAATCTCACTTGCTGATGTTTTAGATATTAATGTTTACCAGTGTATCAGGTGCAGCTGTTCAACTGCTGGTTCACCCAGATATGTGAGTCATGATGAAGAGCATCAGTGAAGGCAGCATGCGTACGGACCGGTTCCTCTCCTGTCAGCTGAGCCCAGGAACCCGAGGCTCCGGTTCACACAGGGTCACCAGAATAGAAGGATAGAAGGTCGGAGAAAAGTTGGCTGGTCTGGACTTCTGACTTTGGTGTGACAGACATGACAGCCCGGGTCCTTCCAGCCTTCGTGCCTGTTGAGCAGGGTTTAGAGGCCCAGCCCACCTGAGTGCTGTTGTGACGGGGGAGAATTAGACTCTAAGTTGGCGCTGCCCCAGAGCAAAATGGAGGGACACAAAGCACTCTGATAAACCAATGGAGGGATTTCCCAGCTGGGGGGGGAGGGGGCAACTCGAACAGTCCCACACCAATGGCTTCTTCAGGAACCAGTGACCCAGAGAATGGGACACATGATCTTTGTGACCTGTAGGGTCACCTAGGCTCTTCTCCCTGCAGGAAAAAAATGATGGCAAATGAGGCCGATGACTAAGGATGGAACCACCTCCCTGCTGCCTGAGTGACCGATCAGGGAGGATTCCGTTCACAGCTCCTGCCACACACTCATTTCAACAGTCTGTGTTGCACTTGTCAGTATTAGCAAAGGTGTGTGACTGGTAGAGGGGGGAGAAGAGAAGCTTCCTGTGTTGATTGCAGTTAATTGGCCCTGCGGGGGCCTGTAAGTCGGCAGCAGCGCGTCTGGCGGCGAGCAGCAGCAGGCGTGAGCACGTTGGTAATGAGGGTAGGAGGAGATTCTCAGGCCCTAATCCCCCAAATCCACCTGGGAAGTAGAACACAAAGGCAGCGTGGAGGCTCCACTCTTCATCACCACCCGGATTGTGTTTGTAGAGGGTTCTGAAGGAGTTCTGAAGGGGTTCTGAAGGGGTTCTTCCTGGTGCTGTGATGGATGGGAGGGAAACCTGCTGCTCTCCATGCTGCACTGTTTTAGGTCTCAGTCATATCTGAAGGGTGGGGGCTCTTCAATCTTGAGGTTTTTGCGGTGAGACCGGCTGATGCTGGAGAGGATGAATGAGAATAATGTGACGGAGGAGAGGGGGGATCAGAGCAGCGGAGGGCTGGAGGAGATGGGGGACGTGGCTCCCAGGAGACCCGCCGGGGCCCGTCTGTGGGCCAGGGTCCGTAGCAGTCTGATCAAACCCAAGGTAATGACACAGAGCAGGACGAGGAGAATTAGTCCCTGTTGTGTCTGGTTATCAGAGTTTTAGATGTGACTCTTTTTATTTCTCTGATGAAAAGAATTAAGAGGAAACCCAAAGGATTATCTGAACCTGATTGGCTCTTTCTTGGGTGAAGCAACATCTACCATGTTGGACAGTTGGCGTTCAGCTTAGCAGCAGCGGGTACAGGATGTTGTCACGTTACTCATGCAAATAAAGCCTGGCAGCCTGGTATTAGTCCGCTGACGAAAATAGATGCGTGACATCAGGTCCCAGTGCCTGGCTGGGTGGAGTTTATGGTTCTGTTGAGTGGTGCAGTTAGAAAATAGTCACCTGTGATACAAGCGGCTGTTGACTTTAAAAGAGCATGAAGTCATGACGTGGTGAGAGTGCGAAGCTGTAGGACAAACACAAACATCTCCCGAGGTCCAGACTGAAGCTGTTCATGACTGCTCTGTTGTTGCAGCTGGACACTCAGACCCTGCAGAATAAAGACTGGCAGAGGACGGTCATCGCCATGAACGGGGTGAGTGACCAGCCTGCAGCGCAACTGACAGGACTGCAGTAGATGTAGCAGGACCGTCTCTAATCATAGCACCTCCGACACGAGTGTTCACCCAGGAGTGTGTCGAGTTGAGGAGAAAGAGAAAAGCCTTTTCTCTGATTAAAGAGACGCCTCCTCTTATGGAAACACGGTCTCTTCTTCACGATTGTCAAACTGCTCAGTTGCTAATGGAGCCGCAGTCACAGAGCGGTAGCCTGCGTTGCTAACCAGCCTCAGCATCATGAGGGTTGCGTGGCCTGGAGTGTCCAGGGGAGATATTTAAGCTGGTAGAGGAATTTTCTTTTCTTTTACATGAAAACATTGATTCCGAAAAAGTGGATTGTAATGCACTTGAATAAGCAAAGCGGCACATTTTTAAAAATATTTTAATTGGTGCTTTCTTCTGCCGTCCTTCCACATCCACACAATCTGACCAAGGCAAGAGCACTACAACTGAAAAAGGCGAAAGACAAAGAAAGAGAACATGCTAAGGTCATGAAGCGCTCGCTGAACAAGCGAGTGGAGCTGTTTTCTCTCTCACATTTGACGGTGGATGCATTTGCACAGCACTCTGAATGTTTATGCCAGGTGATTGGCCAGTTGTCATGGCAACGACAGCAAATCACAGCCCAGACAAGGAAGAGAGTGATGAGGGAGCACAGCTGGGTCCTGATTTGAGACGCTAGATGTTGAGAGATGGGGGTCCAGGTGAGGGGCTGCAAGAGAACCACCATCCTGCGCTGGTCACCTGACAGACTCCTCAATAAAAGACAAGGTTGACCGATACGACCAGCAGCTAGTGACTCCTCTGAGTTTGTTGTAGCCTTTCTACTCTTAATGTTCTAGGTCGTGTACTAATAAGCTGACACAAGTACTCACAGTGGTACTCCATCGTAACAGCTTTCTTGTACTT
>NC_141325.1:31341540-31386540 GCF_037954235.1 Aulostomus chinensis | reverse complement strand
GTTCAAGTATCAGTAGGATTGTTGTTTTAGCCTAAGAATTCGATGTTAGCGCCGCTGTCCAGGGAGAAGAAATCACTCGAATGTTGCTATGCAGCATTTCAAAATAAGTCGTCACCATTCTCCTTCGAGGGTCCAGCGCTGACATTTGGAACTCATATCTGTGTGTACGTGCCACGTTGTTTGTTGGTTGTTAGTTGATGTTGAGCTAACTTGAACATTTGAAATACCTCTCAACACTGCAGTGTTCTTTCCGTTTGGATTGTTTGTTTTCTATTCATGTTCTCAAAAAGAGACAGATTCTCCAGTCTTTCACTGTTGTCCTGTCGGAACCCAAAGCAAAAGTCTTCAGACCAACCACAAACATACAGAGTGACAGTGTGGCCCCTGAGCCACAGTCCCGGGACCAGTGACACATTCACACGCACCTGCCGGATCAGTTATTGCCCATGTTGGCTCTGTTACCTCCGCGCCTTTGTTTTGAAAGTACAATCAGGAAGTGAAGTGACTTAAACTCCCTGAATGCCGACCCTCCAGCTAACTAGCTAGCTGGTTAACCCCCTTCCTGTACCGTGGTAACCCCGACCACAACCCGGTTAATAGTTATTATCAAAGTCTCGATCCGAGGGACGTCCCGCTGCTGCCGCCGGTACCCGGATGTTAGCGGGACGGGGTCCCTCCCGGTGAGGCGTTCCGGCGCACCGTTGCTGGCAGGGAACATGGAGGGGGTCGAGTTCCATGCTCTTCAACATGCGATCCCTCGTCCCCTGTCTCTCTCCTGTCCTCTTTCCTTGTCTTCACTCCTTGCGCCCCCCCTCCCTACCTCTCTCTTTCTCCCTCTCTCTGTCCTCCTCTCTCTCTCTCCCCTTGTCTCTCTCTCTCCTCATCTCCTCTCTCTCTGCCCTCCTCCCCTCTCTCTCTGTCCTCTCTCTGTGTCCTCGTCTCCGCTCTCCTCCGCCTGTTTGCTTGTCCCTTTAAGGGCTGCTGCTCTAGTCAGTATCGTGGATGACGATTGGAGGTAATATTTGTCCTTCTGACCAATCACACGTCGGGGAATTACCTTGTCAGGTGTTCCATCCTGTAGTCCACAAGTCTCAAACTGGTCCAGTCAGGGCCGGTGTGGCTGCAGGTTTTCATTCCAACCCAGCAAAAGCAACACCTGATTCTACTTAAATCAACTAAGCTGCGTCCTCACAGCTCATTGGTTGGATCAGGTGTTGCTTTTGCTGGGTTGGAATGAAAACCTGCAGCCACACCGGCCCTGACTGGACCAGTTTGGACACCCCTGCTGTAGTCGATCAAGTCTACCAGTCTCAGTACGGATGAATGGAACTCACGCTTATGCAAGTCGTAGACATGATAGTGGTCGGCTCCTTGTGTGTTAGCGTGATGGCGAGCACATGTTCAGCTCAGCTTGCGTGTTGCTATTAAACGTGTGCTGCTTTGTTGACGTATGCAACTGGTGATGTTAATGTTGAGGAGGGGCCACGAGACTGTTGCTGAAAAATTACACAAACTAATTTGTGGCGTGAGACAGATTTATGGTCCTGGAGAACCGTCAAGGAAGGACATCCAGGTCCGGAGCCTGAAATCCCGCCCTCCACGCACCCTAACCCAGGAGAATTCTAGACTTAAAATGGCTTTGGACAATCTGCTTCCCAGCGATGACACAGGCGCCTTGAGTTTAAAGAAGTAGTCTGAAGTTAGAAGATGCCCTTCTCATAGCAGATTCTTATTTTGCTTCCTGCGCCCCCTTCAGTGACATCATAGCAGCCCTCATAGCGCAGCACAGTCGTTCCACCAACTGGCCCTGAAAGCAATTGCAAAGCTTATGGATGGTGCTAATATAGATGGTGAGACAGTAGCACTCCACAGCTGCAATGTGACTCTCATGTCACACCACTAGCATCCAAGCGGCAGCACGCTCTGAGAACACGCCTACAGTCTAATCCAGCGGATGCAGGTGCCCACGCTGTCTGACCTCTCTGACAGGTTGCACTTTGAGGTTCGAGACAGTGAAGCAGAGATAACTGCGATAAAAGAAAGATCAGGCTGACTCGAGGCAAAACCCCAAGAGCTCAGCGCTGCAGCTGTCCGTAGGAAGGGCCACTCAGCCAGAGGAGCCCGCACCCACCAGCCAGAAGAGTGGCATGTGCGGTCCATACTGCAGTGATTCCCAGCATGACCTAAATAAGTGCACAAATGTCTGCCGGAGTCACGCAGTCACAGAAAATGTTGGAAATGTGGGGGCAATCCTCCGGCTGCTCAATGAAAACTGAAAGCTCAATGTCAAACACGCAGTGCAAACACTTGGATGCTCAGGGAGGCGTGAGACCAGGCCTCTGCCTCCTCAGGTGAGGTTCTGGATGTCGACAGACCAACGGTGACTAGCTGTGTCCTCCTGCTGATGAGCAACGTCATTCTGCAAGTGGAAGCCACAAGTTCGACGTGTGCCACTCTGGCTGATGGCTCAGAGATAAACGGAGCTCTCACATCCTGGTCCCACTCTATGAGAGAAGAATCCTCATCTCTGTCCCACCGCTCCTCCTGATTGGCTCCTCCTATCTACAGCTCATGACTCCTGTTGAGCCTGTGAGGTTGAGCCACCAGGGTGATCAGCTGGCATCACAACCATACTTGGATGAACAATAGAAGGTCCTAGGAGGCAGCCCGCCTGTCTACTCAGGTACGGCAAACTTGGAAGCTGCAGGCGACGTCCCAAAATTGAACCGCAACACATTGGCTGGAGCAAGAGAGAGCTGGCATGTTCCTCATCCCACGGTGGACCACCCGCACCATGTAAAGGCCAGAACAGGGTACAGGTGAATATTTGACCAGCCACCAGTGACCAGAACCCCTTGGTGGGCTCGTTGTGTTACTGAGCTTAGTGCGGCCATCTCCTGCAACATAAAACTAGTGCTCCTTCAGCGTTGCCTGCTTCCTGAAGACAAACGGCCGCTGAGGCTCTTGTGGTTTGAAGTGGACACTGGCCAACTCTCACCTGTTTGAATGGCAAGTTCTGCCATTCGGCACGACTTGCCCAGCTGTGGGCACTCTTCAAAACTTTGTCCTTGACCGGATGCCCGTGGTTGCTGTAAACCCGAGAACCTTAATATCTCAAACTCTGGAACGATAACAGCCCCTGAACACAGTCCTCCACTGGGGCTACTAGCAAGCGGCTGGACAAAACTGTCAGTTCTGTTCACAAGTTGTATTTTGATTAAGATGATCAAACTATCTCCCGTCCAGCGTTAGCGGGGCTGTCTAACCTCGACCTCATCGATGTTTCACATTATTTATGATTTTATCCCTTAATAAGCATCAATAAGAACAATCTGGGCCTCACGAGTCTGATGATATTTAATATAAACCAATAGGAATTGAACAGACAGACGCTCGATGCAGTTGTGCTAGATGTCGTAATTAAATGACATCTCTCTGTAATGACCTTCGGAGGTGTGGAGGTGACTTGACTCCCTCTCAGGTCTCCTGTGGGCGGGGCTACAGGAGCGTCTGTGAGGCTGCAGTTCTGGTTGACGTCCCTCAGGACGAGTGGGGCAAGGCTTCCTCAGGACAAGTGGGGCAAGGCTTCCTCATGTGATGCTGCTGAGTGACGCAGGTGATACTCATGACGTTAATGATGAGAGTGACTCTGTAGTAACACCTGTGTTTGCGTCTTACTGCCCCAAGTCTAAACGGCTGCTGTGACAGAGGTCTGACACACCCGGGGACTGATGGTCCCGTTGTGGAGGAAGGGACTGTTGTTCACTGCTCTAATGTGGGACACATGGATGAGCACAACATACATGAGAGGATGTCCAAATAAGGTGAAAAAGATAAAGGGCAAAACGGTAATTTGTGCCGTGTGCATTACATCGTCACAATGGTATGAGGAGACAGAGGTTTCTATGTGGTTGCCCAGGGAAACACCTCCTGCCTCTTTGTACTGGTCTGTGTTGAGCCAAAAGTCCAAGGATGGAGTCCAGTGACTCCCCCCATTATATTCCTGTATACTACTGGTCTCCCAGTTCAAGTGAGTCTTCGAGCTGATGCGGGATTGGTTCCAAAGTTCTCCTCTTCAGGGAACAACCAAGTCTGGGTTTGATTGTTGAGGAGCCTCTTGTTCTCAGTATTTTGTCTCCAACTGTGTTCCAAATAACTTTTCTTGCTATCGTGGCATCAGTGACCATTTTCTTCTGGCCTGGGACATCAGAACAACCTTGACCAAAGCTGTCGCCAGAGAACTGGCGTAAGATAAGATGAACCTTTATTCATCCCTCAGTGGGGAAATGGGCACCATTGCAGCAGCAGAAACAGAGACGTAGCAGCAGAAAAAGTACAGGGGCAATAAATGGCTGAAACTACAATAAAACTGTAATGCACGTGAATGAATACAATCAACGACAATAAATACTAGCAGTATAAGTGTTGGCTATTGCACAGTACAGTTTTGACGCAAGTTCAAGTAACACAACTATTTATAGGTTCTCCATTTTTCTTCATGAAGTTAATAGATCTTGAAGCTAGAGATGGACATGCAGCTGAATGATTCCCTGGCAGTGTGAGAGGAACAGCTTCACATCTCTTCTCCTCTTCCCTGTTTGTAGCTGATGGCTCAGCACAAAACCAGAAAATCTCCTTTCTTGCCCAGTTTTGTCTGTGCTGAGGAGGAAGACCAGATTCCTTCCACCTCTTAAGTCTGTACAGACTTTCACAACCACAGCAGAGCCATCTAGTGGAGCCCAGTGGTTATTGAATCTGCTCCGACACCAAGATATAAAGGTTAAACGTAGAATATCGGCAGGCATCAGTAGAGTAAGAATGAAAAATCAGGGACAGACTTTCTGGCAATGCTCCAATATTGAATGAGCTCCCCGTTTTCTTGTCTAGTGAAGGGAATCACCTCCACAGAAAGAATGTCCCTTCCCCTGGAAAACTGGAGCTTTCACTCTGTGTACTGACATATGTAACCTTCCCTGCTCTCTCCCATGTGTGCAGATTGAGCCGTAAATGTATCAGCATCGGAGGGCTCAGTATGAAGAAGTCAGTGCGGCCAGTGGTGAGTAAGGCTAGTGGAGAGCGAGGGAAAGCCGAGGCTTTGGTGCCAGCTGGCAGTGGGAAGGCTGCAGCCAAGACTGGCAGCACCGCCCCTTTGTCAAAGGTAGAATCACCACCTCATGTACATCTACACTCACGTTCCAATGGCAGCTGCAGAAATTGTGGAAAAGAGTTTGCTTGTGCTTTCAGGTGAAAAGCAATGATGATCTTCTAGCAGTGATGGCTGGGGGGAACCCTGCTTCTAATAGTTCTGTCACCAAGACCAAGAGAACCACTTCCACTGGGACTAATGCTTGCACCCTGGACTTCAAGCAGAAGACAACAGCATGTATTAAAATGTTCTATTTCTGGTACCTTTGCTGGTGCTGTTTTGTTTGAAATATAAGGATTTTTTTTTTTTTTGGTCTCATCATCAGGTACTTCAACCAAGCGTCCAACAACTTCTAAAGAGCCGAATTTGTCACGAGATCGTCCCCGGACGTCCAGGACATCTACGAATAAGAAGCAGTTGGTCTCTGGCACTGCAGTGGGTGATGTGCCCTCAGGCAAGCGCGCTCGCAGCCAGGTCCTGGCCGAGTCTGAGGGCCGTATGAGCAAATCTAAATCAGATGGCCAGATCAGTGATAAGGTGGTGCTGGAGGCCAAAGTCAAAGACCTTCTGGGTTTGGCCAAGAGCAAAGACGTGGAGATCCACCATCTCCGCACTGAGCTGAGAGACATGAGGGCCCAGCTGGGCTTGGGAGGGAAAGACTCGTCATTGCAGGAAGAAGCTGTGGAGGGAGAGAAGCCGCAGGTTTCAGCCATCACAGCAGCTGACGTGGAGTCCACGCTGCTTCTCCTCCAAGAGCAGAACCAGGCCATCAGGGAGGAGCTCAACCTACTGAAGAGTGAGAACCGAATGCTGAAGGACCGTCTCAACGCGCTGGGCTTCTCTCTGGAGCAGAGGCTGGATGGCTCAGACAAGTTGTTCAGCTATGCCTCCCTGAGCCCAGACCTGGCAGTCGGCAGTGGGCAGAGTGACGGCGGAGGCACATTGACCTCCTCGGTGGAAGGCTCCGCCCCTGGCTCCTTGGAGGATCTCCTCACTGGACATCAGCACGGAGGCTCAGCAGACAACCTGGATAGTGAATCCAGCGAAGTCTACCAGGGCATCACCTCTAGTGACGATGCTCTGGATGCTCCCTCTGGAGCCTCCTCATCATCAGAGTCTGAGTGCCCCCCCAGCAGAGAGCGCTCACGGCGGGACAGCAGTGGCAACACCAGTGAGGTGTCAGTGGCCTGTTTAACAGAGCGTATTCATCAGATGGAGGAGAACCAGCACAGCACGGCTGAGGAGCTTCAGGCCACCCTTCAGGAGCTTGCCGACCTACAGCAAATCACCCAGGAGCTGAACGGTGAGAATGAGCGTCTGGGTGAGGAGAAGGTCATCCTCATGGACTCTCTGTGCCAGCAGAGCGACAAGCTGGAGCTCTACGGGCGCCAGATCGAGTACCTGCGGTCTTTGCTGGATGAGCACCATATATCGTATGTGCTCGAGGAGGACATCAAGAGTGGCCGCTACATGGAGCTGGAGCAGCGCTATGCCGACCTGGCCGACAACGCTCGCTTTGAGAGAGAGCAGCTGCTGGGGGTGCAGCAGCACCTGTCTAACACTTTGAAGATGGCTGAACAGGACAATGCTGAGGCCCAGGAGATGATTGGAGCACTGAAGGAGCGGAACCACCAAATGGAGCGCATCATGGATTCAGAGAGACAGGACCGAGTAGCCATGGCGGCTGCTCTGGATGAGTATAAAGCAGCTGTAAGCAGCGACCAGGCAGAGCTAAGCCACTGCAGAACCCAACTGGAGCAGGAGAGGCAGCGGGTGGCCGAGCTGTATTCTCTTCACACTGCCGGGGACAAAAACGACATCTGCCAGCTGCTGGAAGGTGTTCGTTTGGGGAAAGAGGAGGCCGAGTCCAAGGCTGCCAAGATGCAGGAAGAGCTGAAACAAGCTCACAATGAACTGGCCCGGTTGCAGGAGACACTCAGTAAGGTTTGTTAAAGACAGGGATGAGTGAGTTGTCTGTCTGTATCCATACTCAAAGGGAACTGCTTCTGATACAGAAGGGGGCAGGGCTTAATCTAGAAATGGATGTGGTTTAGCATGCAGTTGTGTTCTGTTTGCGGAACTGGGACTGATCATAAGTTGATTTAATTATGACTCATTCAAAAGTTAGTTTTAAAACCCTCCTATTAAGCTTTAAACCAATGTTCAGTGTTGCTGTGAGACACATGACACTATCACCAATTGTTTGGAGGAGAGAAGAATTTCAAATAGAATGAGACTGTGTGTGTGTGTGTGTGTGTGTGTGTGTGTGTGTGTAGCTGAGAAAGTTATCTGCAGGCCAGATGATGGTGGGTTTTGTTTTAGTGGTTAAATGAACTAACAGTGTCTAGGATGATGCAGGCCTCACCACTCCTTTAGTAAAAGCACCTGTTCTACTTTTCTATCTGCAACCTGACGTTGATCTGATGGAGAGAACAAAGCTGAGCTTCATCCAGCCATGTCTCAGCACCTGGTCAGCTGACCTGCAGCTCTCTGCTTCTTTGTTATTGTCCAAACAGAAGCAGGTAGGCAGAGGAATAAACCTTGAAAAGTGAACCAGCAGCAATGAGAGAAGAGAATCCTGGGCACAGAGAAGTTTTGTGTGTGTGTGTGTGTGTGTGTGTGTGTGTGTGTGTGTGTGTGTGTGTGTGTGTGTGTGAGAGAGAGAGTGTGTGTGAGAGAGAGTGTGTGTGAGAGTGAGAGAGAGAGCACACTATCACTATCAGAGCACAGACACCACCCAGTGACAACATCCTGTCTCTTTGTCCTCCTCTTATCCGGTGGGTCCGGGTCGTGGGGGCAGCAGCCTCAGCAAAGAAGCTCAGACTGTCCTCTCCCCACTTCAACCAGCTCTTCCGGGGGAATCCCGAGGCGTTCCCAGGCCAGCCCGGAGATATAATCCCTCCAGCGTGTCCTGGGTCGGCCTCGAGGCCTCCTCCCAGTCGGGCATGCCTGGAACACCTCCTGAGGGAGGCATCCAGGAGGCGTCCTCACCAGATGCCTGAACCACCTCCACTGACTCCTCTACCTGGAGGAGCAGCAGCTCTACTCTGAGTCCCTCCTGAAGGACTGAGCTTCTCACCCTGTCTCTGAGGGAGAGCCCAGCCTCCCTGAGGAGGGAACTCGTTTCAGCCGCTTGTATTCAGGATCTTGTTCTTTCAGTCATTACCCAGAGCTCATGACCACAGGTGAGGGTTGGAACGTAGATTGACCGGTAAATCAAGAGCCTCGCCTTTTGGCTAAGCTCCGTCTTCACCACAACAGACTGGATAGGTACCCCCATCACTGCGGATGCCGCCCCAATCCACCTGTCAATCTCCTGCTCCATCCTACCCTCACTCGTGAACAAGACCTCGAGATACTTAAACTCCTCCACCTGAGGTAAGACCCCCCACCCCCCACCCCCCCCACCCGACCTGGAGTGGGCAAACCACCCAGGATGACCACCATGGCCTCAGACTTGGAGGTGTTGATTCTCATCCCAGCTGCTTCACGTTCAGCTGCCAACTGTCCCAGCAAGAGCTGGAAGTCGTGGCCTGATGAAGCTAAGAGGACCACATCATCTGCAAAAAGCAGAGACGACATCCTCCCACCACCAAACTCGACCCCCTCCACCTCTGTCCATGTCCCTTCAGGTCAAACTGTCACTGCCCATGTGAATGTTGAAATCCCTCAGTAGAGCAATGGAGACCCCAGTCAGGGCCCCATCCAGCACCCTTCCCAGGGAATCCAAAAATGGTGGGTACTCTGAATTGCTGTTTGGCGCATAAGACAGACAACAGTCAGGACCCATTCCCTGACCTGAAGGCGTAGGGAAGCAACCCTTTCGTCCACCAGGGTAAACCCCAACGTACAGGCAGAGAATCTGGGGGCTATCAAAAGGCCCACCCTGGCCCTCCGCCTCTCACCAAGAGCAACTCCAGCGAAGGAGAGAGTCCAACCCTCAAGGACTTGGGTTCCGGAACCAGAGCTATGTGTGGAGGTGGGGCGACTATATCTAGCTGGTAATGCTCAACCTCTTCCACCAGCCCCGGCTCCTTCCCCGCCTGAGAGGTAAAATTCCATGTCCCAAAAGCCAGCTTCTATGCCCGGGGATCAGACCAGAAAGGCCCCCACCTTGGTCTGCTGCCACAATGCACTGGACCCTTCCAGTTCCTCCTGCAGGTGGTGGGTCCATGGGGGGACGAGTCCATGTAGCCTTTTCATTCTGGGCCCGGCTGGTCCCCATGGGCGAAGGCCCGGCTGGACTCCATGTTACTCAGCCTCGTCACAAATGCAGTATCCTTAACCTATCCTCATTTCATCCACGTATCCAGCTCATCCCTAATTAAAGACACCCTAATGTCTCCAGCCCACAATTGAAATGATGGCTCTATAAAATCACTTCCTCTTTCATCACAAATTCATCAGTGAGATTTCCAGAGGCTGTTTATTCATCAGCTGCATCATAGGCAGATGTGTTGTTCAGCTCAGTCCTGCTCAGTGGGCTAATGAGCTCCTGGCTGGTTAGTAATGAAATGAAGGAGAAGCTGATGTCTGTCTTCCTGTGTGCAGCTGGATCGGGAATACAGAGACTTCCAGGAGCAGGTGCAGCAGCAGATGGCCGAGCGAGAGCGAGCGCTGGAGAAGCAGCGCCTTGACCTGCAGGAGAAGGAGACGGAGATCGCAGACATGAAGGAAACCATCTTTGAGCTTGAGGATGAGGTGGAGCAGCACCGAGCGCTAAAACTGCACGATAACCTCATCATCACAGATCTGGAGAGTAAGCAGGACACACAGTCAGCCTGTAGCTCAGGACCTTAGAAACCAACATGGTCGTCATCCAAATCTGAGTCTCCTCTAATCCACAACCACTGTGAGAAATTAGAATGTTACTGAACTTTTTGAACTGTGTTCTTACTACACACACACACACACACACTCAATAGTAGTTTAGCTCCTGATTGGTTCTTGTAGTTGATGATGCCACTGGCAAAACAGACTAGGAGAAAACTGTGTCTGGAAGCAACAAGCAGTAACAACAGTAGAATAAAAGCTGTAAGTGCAGTTACTGCAGGAACAATCTTTAATTCAAGCTGCAAGCAGCGTTGTGAGGGCCTGAGCCCTGACCTGAATCCCAGGGTGTCCTGGTCCAGGGTGGAGGCCTTGTAGTTGAGGAGTTAGAAGCCTGAGTCTGATCAGAGAGTGAGAGCAGAGCTGAGAGCTGGCCCTTTAAGAACCCCTCCCCACTGCTCTGTCTCTGATCTGTGCTAGAGTGAGAGCAGAGCTGAGAGCTGGCCCTTTAAGAACCCCTCCCCACTGCTCTGTCTCTGATCTGTGCTAGAGTGGAGAGCAGAGCTGAGAGCTGGCCCTTTAAGAACCCCTCCCCACTGCTCTGTCTCTGATCTGTGCTAGAGTGAGAGCAGAGCTGAGAGCTGGCCCTTTAAGAACCCCTCCCCACTGCTCTGTCTCTGATCTGTGCTAGAGTGAGAGCAGAGCTGAGAGCTGGCCCTTTAAGAACCCCTCCCCACTGCTCTGTCTTTGATCTGTGCTAGAGTGAGAGCAGAGCTGAGAGCTGGCCCTTTAAGAACCCCTCCCCCACTGCTCTGTCTCTGATCTGTGCTAGAGTGAGAGCAGAGCTGAGAGCTGGCCCTTTAAGAACCCCTCCCCCACTGCTCTGTCTTTGATCTGTGCTAGAGTGAGAGCAGAGCTGAGAGCTGGCCCTTTAAGAACCCCTCCCCCACTGCTCTGTCTCTGATCAGAGAGTGAGAGCAGAGCTGAGAGCTGGCCCTTTAAGAACCCCTCCCCCACTGCTCTGTCTTTGATCTGTGCTAGAGTGAGAGCAGAGCTGAGAGCTGGCCCTTTAAGAACCCCTCCCCCACTGCTCTGTCTTTGATCTGTGCTAGAGTGAGAGCAGAGCTGAGAGCTGGCCCTTTAAGAACCCCTCCCCCACTGCTCTGTCTCTGATCTGTGCTAGAGTGAGAGCAGAGCTGAGAGCTTGCCCTTTAAGAACCCCTCCCCACTGCTCTGTCTTTGATCTGTGCTAGAGTGAGAGCAGAGCTGAGAGCTGGCCCTTTAAGAACCCCTCCCCACTGCTCTGTCTTTGATCTGTGCTAGAGTGAGAGTAGAGCTGAGAGCTGGCCCTTTAAGAACCCCTCCCCCACTGCTCTGTCTTTGATCTGTGCTAGAGTGAGAGCAGAGCTGAGAGCTGGCCCTTTAAGAACCCCTCCCCCACTGCTCTGTCTTTGATCTGTGCTAGAGTGAGAGCAGAGCTGAGAGCTGGCCCTTTAAGAACCCCTCCCCACTGCTCTGTCTCTGATCTGTGCTAGAGAGAGAGCAGAGCTGAGAGCTGGCCCTTTAAGAACCCCTCCCCCACTGCTCTGTCTCTGATCAGAGAGTGAGAGCAGAGCTGAGAGCTGGCCCTTTAAGAACCCCTCCCCCACTGCTCTGTCTCTGATCAGAGAGTGAGAGCAGAGCTGAGAGCTGGCCCTTTAAGAACCCCTCCCCCACTGCTCTGTCTCTGATCAGAGAGTGAGAGCAGAGCTGAGAGCTGGCCCTTTAAGAACCCCTCCCCCACTGCTCTGTCTTTGATCTGTGCTAGAGTGAGAGCAGAGCTGAGAGCTGGCCCTTTAAGAACCCCTCCCCCACTGCTCTGTCTTTGATCTGTGCTAGAGTGAGAGCAGAGCTGAGAGCTGGCCCTTTAAGAACCCCTCCCCACTGCTCTGTCTCTGATCTGTGCTAGAGTGAGAGCAGAGCTGAGAGCTGGCCCTTTAAGAACCCCTCCCCCACTGCTCTGTCTCTGATCTGTGCTAGAGTGAAAGCAGAGCTGAGAGCTGGCCCTTTAAGAACCCCTCCCCACTGCTCTGTCTCTGATCTGTGCTAGAGTGGAGAGCAGAGCTGAGAGCTGGCCCTTTAAGAACCCCTCCCCACTGCTCTGTCTCTGATCTGTGCTAGAGTGAGAGCAGAGCTGAGAGCTGGCCCTTTAAGAACCCCTCCCCCACTGGTCTGTCTCTGATCTGTGCTAGAGTGGAGAGCAGAACTGAGAGCTGGCCCTTTAAGAACCCCTCCCCACTGCTCTGTCTCTGATCTGTGCTAGAGTGGAGAGCAGAGCTGAGAGCTGGCCCTTTAAGAACCCCTCCCCACTGCTCTGTCTCTGATCTGTGCTAGAGTGAGAGCAGAGCTGAGAGCTGGCCCTTTAAGAACCCCTCCCCCACTGCTCTGTCTCTGATCTGTGCTAGAGAGAGAGCAGAGCTGAGAGCTGGCCCTTTAAGAACCCCTCCCCCACTGCTCTGTCTCTGATCAGAGAGTGAGAGCAGAGCTGAGAGCTGGCCCTTTAAGAACCCCTCCCCCACTGCTCTGTCTTTGATCTGTGCTAGAGTGAGAGCAGAGCTGAGAGCTGGCCCTTTAAGAACCCCTCCCCACTGCTCTGTCTCTGATCTGTGCTAGAGTGAGAGCAGAGCTGAGAGCTGGCCCTTTAAGAACCCCTCCCCCACTGGTCTGTCTCTGATCTGTGCTAGAGTGAGAGCAGAGCTGAGAGCTGGCCCTTTAAGAACCCCTCCCCACTGCTCTGTCTCTGATCTGTGCTAGAGAGAGAGCAGAGCTGAGAGCTGGCCCTTTAAGAACCCCTCCCCCACTGCTCTGTCTCTGATCAGAGAGTGAGAGCAGAGCTGAGAGCTGGCCCTTTAAGAACCCCTCCCCCACTGCTCTGTCTCTGATCAGAGAGTGAGAGCAGAGCTGAGAGCTGGCCCTTTAAGAACCCCTCCCCCACTGCTCTGTCTCTGATCAGAGAGTGAGAGCAGAGCTGAGAGCTGGCCCTTTAAGAACCCCTCCCCACTGCTCTGTCTCTGATCTGTGCTAGAGTGAGAGCAGAGCTGAGAGCTGGCCCTTTAAGAACCCCTCCCCCACTGCTCTGTCTCTGATCTGTGCTAGAGTGGAGAGCAGAGCTGAGAGCTGGCCCTTTAAGAACCCCTCCCCCACTGCTCTGTCTTTGATCTGTGCTGGAGTGAGAGCAGAGCTGAGAGCTGGCCCTTTAAGAACCCCTCCCCCACTGCTCT
This sequence comes from Aulostomus chinensis, assembly GCF_037954235.1. Taxonomy (NCBI): domain Eukaryota; kingdom Metazoa; phylum Chordata; class Actinopteri; order Syngnathiformes; family Aulostomidae; genus Aulostomus; species Aulostomus chinensis. Next base: position 31,373,364 of record NC_141325.1, on the reverse strand, counting down.
GTCTCTGATCTGTGCTAGAGAGAGAGCAGAGCTGAGAGCTGGCCCTTTAAGAACCCCTCCCCCACTGCTCTGTCTCTGATCAGAGAGTGAGAGCAGAGCTGAGAGCTGGCCCTTTAAGAACCCCTCCCCCACTGCTCTGTCTTTGATCTGTGCTAGAGTGAGAGCAGAGCTGAGAGCTGGCCCTTTAAGAACCCCTCCCCCACTGCTCTGTCTCTGATCTGTGCTGGAGTGAGAGCAGAGCTGAGAGCTGGCCCTTTAAGAACCCCTCCCCCACTGCTCTGTCTCTGATCTGTGCTAGAGTGGAGAGCAGAACTGAGAGCTGGCCCTTTAAGAACCCCTCCCCCACTGCTCTGTCTTTGATCTGTGCTAGAGTGAGAGCAGAGCTGAGAGCTGGCCCTTTAAGAACCCCTCCCCCACTGCTCTGTCTCTGATCTGTGCTAGAGTGAGAGCAGAGCTGAGAGCTGGCCCTTTAAGAACCCCTCCCCCACTGCTCTGTCTTTGATCTGTGCTAGAGTGAGAGCAGAGCTGAGAGCTGGCCCTTTAAGAACCCCTCCCCCACTGCTCTGTCTCTGATCTGTGCTAGAGTGAGAGCAGAGCTGAGAGCTGGCCCTTTAAGAACCCCTCCCCCACTGCTCTGTCTTTGATCTGTGCTAGAGTGGAGAGAGAGGAGGAGCACCAGGACTGGAGTGGGACAAGAGGAACAAGTCTGCATACGCTGGTCCAGAGGGACACAGAACACCATGTTCTTGGAGGGGTTTTTGTCAGGAATGCAGTGGTGTGGTTGTTAGAGCTGTGGGATGGATGGTGTAGACGTGAGAAGCGTTTGTTTGACAGTATGTACCTGAGAGGACACCGTCTCCCCATAGGTTTCCATTGGAAGCTGAAACGTGTCTCCCCACTTTGAGGGCTTGTAAAATGGACAGCGAGTGACTAATTACAATGAAAATTAATATCGTTTGATCAGCACAGTTGGGAGAGTAATCAGCCAAAGTTTGGAAGCGGTACCATGAATGCCCTAGGAGGAGATAGATTTTGTTGGGGGAGTAAAAAAAGTCCTCATTTTGACAGTTTTGTCCAATTTGTGGACATTCAGTTGTAGACAGGTGAGAGGTCAGAGTGGAGGAATTGTTGGTCTTGATGAGACGAGTCCAACGGTGTTGGTCCCATGTTTGTGGGACATTTCTGGGAGGAGTTATAGCGCTCCAAATTATCTAAAATTATCTTGTTGTTGTGTGGCTCCCTAGGTGGCGCTATTGACTTTTGTGGTGTTTTTCTTTAGATTAGTGAATGTTTAGCCAGACTGGACAAGTGTGGTGAATTTCAGTGAATTTCATTCATGTTCAGGGGGTCAAATTAGATGATGCTCATATTGGGCGCTCATTGAGAGCAAGAACAGTCCAGGACCAGGTTTTGAATGGTGTGGATGTGAAAACCAGCTCCAGGCCGTCTGGCCCAGCTGCCTCATGGGTGTTGGGGGGGCTGGGACACTGGTTAGTGGGTGTTTGTAGTGTTTTAGTGCTGCTGATGTGTTGCTCTGCTGAGCAAACATGAGAGGGTCTTCGCCTGAAGGTGCTTCAATAACCAGAGTTCAACAAGAACAGGAGGATGAACTCGCTGAGCCTCAGAGGTACTGGTGTTGTCGTCAGCGATGAAGAAGAAATTAAATTTGTTGATGCCCCTTTTATTTCCATGATGATAATGAGACGTGACAATATAAACACGGCTCTTGGATGACTAAAACATGGCGAGACGTGTTAGTTTTCATTGGCGAGACTAGCATTGGATGTAAATGTTAATGGGCATCTGTCAGACGTTCAAAATGCATGACATCTCTGCTTATTGTGCATGGAATCTGTCAATTAAAACCAAAGAGTGTCTGCAAGGCTGCTGCATCCTTGTTTGGTCACACCCACCACCTGGCATGCAGTGGGCGTTCTGCTCAACACACCTGCGGTCACTCCCCACAGACAGTGGGCCGCAGCTGCAGCGTCAACAAAGGGGCTGGGCAGTCAGAAAGGATGAGAAGATGTATGGACGTATTTTAAATGCAATCCAGGAGCAACAAACTTGACGCACTGCAAAGGGAGATGTGGCCACCGAGTGTTTTCGTTCAGGCTTTCTTGGAGCAGTGACCGCTGATGCCACTGTGTGTCTAAACCATTCTTTTATTATTGTAACTACTGGGGAAAATGACCTCCACAAGCTCACAATGTAGGAACATGAACTTGTAGATCTGCTGGTTTCACAACAGATGTGTGACACTCGTACGATGAAGTTTGGCATCAATTCATGAAAAAACAGTTGGACGATGGGGATAAAAGGTTTCTGCCCAAAAGCAATCTTCATTACTTGTTGACTTAATTTAATTTGTTAGAAGTCTATACTACCCTTTTTTAACTAAAACCTTTTTGATCTCTGTCGACTAGAACTGGACTAAAACTATCACATATAGAAATGACTAAAATTGTCTAAAGCTAACAAGCATTTTAGTCCAAAACACTAAGTTATCATCTAAAATGGCCGCCAAAAACAACACTGCTCACTGGTGTTTGTGCCGTTCTTCCAATTAGATTTTGCATGGGATGGCGTCACATGTTCTGTTACTCTGAGGCAAGAACTCCGCTCTCGCCCAGTGGTTCTAGATAACAGGGGCTCCAGATGTACCCGGAGAAGTATGGCTGGTCTTGCTGGGCCACAACAGTCTGGCAAACTGGCGTTGTGAGTGTATCTCGTGGTTCTCTGCTCTGTTGGTGACCACATGCATCTCCTCCTTTCTCAGACTCGGTGAAGAAGCTGCAGGACCAGAAGCACGACATGGACAGAGAGATCAAGATCCTCCACCGCAGACTGAGGGTACGTGATCCCACTGTTGGGACCTTTGATTGAAGGGTGTGTGATGGATTCATGAAGGATCTTCACACACTAAAGTGGTGCCCAGCTGTTGATGGTGATGTAGCCTGTGGTAAGACCTCAGGCTGGGGATCAGCATATCATCACGCAATAGAAAGATGGTTCTTTTAGCACAGTTCTAAGGGCTCGAAACTCTAGGTGTAAAGTGGGACTACACACTCAGTGACAAACCCTGCACCGACCTGCTCTCTAGCCATTTTGAACTTATTACTTGGATTTTTCTCACCTAAAACATTTTGGTTCTCAACAACAAGGGGATGTCTGGCTACCACAGTCTCTCAGCTGATAACCCAAGGGGCCTTGTTCTCCTGCAAACATTTGTTGTTCTTACATACTATTGGACTTTTCACCTCAAAATTTAGTCTTGCACACAGGAAGCAAAGCCTGATGGCGTCTGCTGAATCCTTTTTCCTTTGATCAGTTTTTTCTTGTCAATCAAAGGTCTTTGCATGCCTGGCGATTGGCAAAAAGACCCACAAAAGTGGGCAAGAACTCTTGTGCATAAGAACATTTTAGGAATGAGGCCCCCTTCACGTCTCTCCAAACAGCAGACAGTTATCAACTGGCTGGTGAAGAATGATGAGCACTTCGCAGCACCAAGAGGGTCATGAATGTTGCGTTTATTTGTATCTTTTAATGTCGCTTTGTCTGTTGCATCTGGAAATAAACAGTTGTTACCACACATTTCCAGCTTGTTGCTTTGACCCTTGGCAACTCTTGGTGAATAAATTCTTGTTTGGCATTTGGCCTAATTTTCACCTCTTGGGTCTGTGTGTGCGTGCGTGCGTGCGTGCGCAGGAGGAGTCGATGGAGTGGCGTCAGTTCCAGGCTGATCTACAGACGGCTGTTGTCATTGCTAACGACATCAAGTCGGAAGCGCAGGAGGAGATTGGAGACCTGCGGCGCCGGCTGCAGGAAGCTCAAGAGAAGAATGAGAAGCTCAGCAAGGAGCTGGATGAGGTCAAGAGCCGCAAGTAAGACCCTCAGAGACGTTTGGACATCCATAGTTCTGACATCGTCTGTCTCGTGTCGGTTAGGGAAGATTTAGCTTTGTTGGCTTGTTGATATTTCCCAATAACAGAGTTTGAGTCCACAGTGGGAAAAAAAAACTGCTATAAAAGTCCCAATGACAAAATAACAAATAATACATTTGCAACTGCTAGATTAACATAACTGTCAGTACTTATGCTACTTGAATACTTGATACTGTGAAGCTCCGATATTGAACCACATTGGCTCACAGAGCAACTGCTGACCGTCTTTAAAGCATGTGTCTGTAGTTCAGGAGCAGCAGCTGTGTGCTGTACTGAGGGGTTGATGACTGTTTCCCAGGCAGGAGGAGGAGCGAGGCCGAGTGTATAACTACATGAATGCAGTGGAGAGAGACCTGGCGGCCCTCAGGCAGGGGATGGGTCTGAGCCGGCGTTCGTCCACCTCCTCCGAGCCCTCGCCCACCGTCAAAACCCTCATAAAGAGCTTCGACAGTGCCTCTCAAGGTCCTCCGCCTGACAGTTTTCACCATTGTTTTAATCTGTTTGAATTTGATTATTGAACTCTTCTCAGTCGATGGTAAGATAATTGAAGTTGCTGATTAAGCTGCTGGAGACAAACTGCTCCTCAGTCAATGTTGTTCACTTGACTTAAGAAAGGAAATGTGTATTGATAACTAATATAACCTCTCCTAAGTTTGGGACAGCACTGCTTAGTTTAGGCAGCTCATGTGACCCTATATGGCTGCTCTTACATAAGAGTGGAGATATGAGAGAACAACAGCCATGTGGAACACAGCAACATGTCATGGTTTGCTGTCAGTCCCCATTCAGTAGATACAGGAGGTTATGAGACCATGTTGGAATTCATCGGCCTCAACTTCCCTTCAGTTCTTCATTGTAGTCAGCTGGACTGGTTCATGTTCTCCTCTCATCCAAGAGGGTTCTTCAGTTCTAGTCTTCTTTCAGCCCACCCTCTTGGGTGGACTCACCCCGGACCTTTGGTCTTAACACGGCTTCAGGAGATAAAGCACCAAGAGGCTTTTCTGTAGATCTATGAGCCGTTTATTCACTCTTCACAGCAGAATTTGACAGAACTGACCCCCTCCGGCCAGGGAGCAAAGTTTTATTACATTCTTTAAGAAATGGCCCTGGCGCTCTGGCGTTGGCCCCTGATTGGTCAATTTTGCATAACGACGTATGCTGCCAGAGCGAGCAGATGTTGTATCAAAATGTTTTGGATCAGACGAAGGTGTTTTGTGTGTGTGTGTGTGTGTGTGTGTGTGTGTGTGTGTGGGTATGGTGAGGCAAACCAGTCTGTGTGGGCTACACTCCAGGACATCAGCATCGTTAAGATATAGAAAATACAGCTGGGGCTTCACTCCTGTGGCTCAACAAGCTGCAGGCTTTTATGACTGTGGGGGTGTGACCCTCAAATGGAGTTCTTGTAGCACCTGAACTCTGAGTTTAAGAGTTGATGAGGTTACATGGCAGTCGTTGGCTCATCCGGTATGTTGGTGGTTCTTTTAGGGGGTCATTGATCCAACCAGAATCTTGGTTGTTGGGGGGTCTAGGTGTGAATGGATGTTGAGTTTCCAAGGGAGGGGCTCAGGACCATATTGGAGCTCATCTTCACCATGGTGATGATGTCACACATTAACAATAACAGCGTGAACCTGTCAGAAGCTAAAGTTGCTCACTTGAGCTTTTGCTACAGTTTGTTAGCGACCGTTAGCCCAGCCGTTCATCAGGAAGTGGCCCCCTCAGCATGGCTATTCAGCCCTTCTGGTCCTCCAGCTCAGACCAGCTTAGACCTGCTGAACCAGTACTGACCCTCGTCTCGCTGGTTTGTTGGTCCAACAGTACTTGAGATGATAACGGAACGAAGCCTCACGTTACCAGACGTTCCGCTGGTTAATCAGCACCTGAGCTCCTGGTCGGTGACACACCTGGTACACCTGGTATACCTGATTGACTGATACACCTGATACACCTGATACACCTTATACACTTGATACACCTGGCACACTTGATACACCTGATACACCTGATACACCTTATACACTTGATACACCTGATACACCTTATACACTTGATACACTTGATACACCTTATACACCTGACACACCTGGTACAACTGGTACACCTGATTGACTGATACACCTGGCACACCTGATACACCTGACACGCCTTATACACCTGATACACCTGACACACCTGGTACACCTGATCGACTGGTACACCTGACACACCTGGTACACCTGGTACACCTGATTGACTGATACACCTGATATGCCTTATACACTTGATACACCTGATGCGCCTTATACACCTGATACGCCTGGTACACCTGGCACACCTGATACACCTGATACACCTTATACTCTTGATACACCTGGCACACTTGATACACCTGATACACCTTATACTCTTGATACACCTGGCACACTTGATACACCTGATACACCTTATACACTTGATACACCTTATACACTTGATACACCTTATACACTTGTTACACTTGATACACCTGATACACCTTATACACCTGACACACCTGGTACAACTGGTACACCTGATTGACTGATACACCTGGCACACCTGATACGCCTTATACACCTGATACACCTGACACACCTGGTACACCTGATCGACTGGTACACCTGACACACCTGGTACACCTGGTACACCTGATTGACTGATACACCTGATACGCCTTATACACTTGATACACCTGATGCGCCTTATACACCTGGTACACCTGATACGCCTTGTACACCTGATACACCTGATACACTTGGTACACCTGATATACTTGATACACCTGATACACTTGATACATCTGATACGCCTTATACACCTGACACACCTGGTACAACTGGTACACCTGATTGACTGATACACCTGGCACACCTGACACACATGGTACACCCGATCGACTGGTGCACCTGATACACCTGATACACTTGGTATACCTGATACACTTGGTATACCTGATACAACTGGTACACCTGATACACTGGATACACTTGGTATACCTGATACACTTGGTATACCTGATACACTTGGTATACCTGATACAACTGGTACACCTGATACACCGGATACACTTGGTATACCTGATACACTTGGTACACCTGATACACCTGATAAACCTGGTACACCTGATACCAGCCTGCTCCCGCTGCTGGCTCAGAGACCCTCAACCGTCTGGAAATTAGTAACATCTTGGACCTGTGAACATTCTGTAAATATGTTACCACTATAATATTTTTGGGGTAAATTTAGACTTTCATTATGCACCTTTCTAAAAGTTCTGTGGATGTAATATTTTAAATGTTTTTGTTTCTCTTAAAATTGTTGTCTAGTGCACCTTAAATAGTGAACTTCAATCTCTGACTGCCTTACATTAATTCTCAGTTTCTTTTATTTGGGTATTTTTAACAGTAGAATATCTGGAGGAAAATAACTCAGTGTACTCATTTAACATTGTTTCAATTTTAATTTGTTTCAAAAATAAAAACTAAATGTCGGTCAGCTCACGCGTCTCAGTCGGCTTTGGCACATGTTCAGATGAGCAGCAGGAGCAGACGTGACCTTCTGTTCCTCTTCACGTAGGTCCAGCTTCCAATGGTGCCCCGGTGGCTCCAACAGCTGCAGCTGCACCACTACCACGCACCCCCCTCAGCCCCAGCCCCATGAAGACACCTCCAGCAGCTGCTGTATCACCTATACAGGTACCTGCTTAACCCTGGACAGCACAACCAGAGGTAGACCTGGCAACTGACGCAGTTAGAGGGAACAGTAGCAGCATTTCTGCCTGTGACCAAGGTTGTAGTGGTGCTTGTCATGATTTATACAATATAGAAGTGACATGATCAACTGGCTGCGGAAACGTCCTCCTTTGCTATGTTGCCATGTAAAACAATAATGTGATGCTGCACTAAAAGAACATTTAATATGAAATCGAATGATAAGAATAATGATCAATTCAATGTTTATTACAGTTTCACAAGCTCAGTCTTGAGTGCTTTTATGTGTGCGTGCAGTTCAGCACTGAGATGAAGTTTCCATCCCAGTCTGCAGCAGCTTTGAACATGAGTTTTAAATCCTATTGTTCGATATATACTTGTATACTTGTTTTTCCCCTATCCACATATTGCCCTCTGTATTAGTGTCATTATGGTTTTGTCATTATTTGTTGCACTTAAATGTGATGATTGTTGGCGACGCCATTGTAAATGAGAACTGTCTTGCCTTCCGATGTTAAATGATTATTGAAAGAATGTGGTGTGTACGTTTGTAATTTTCTGTATCAGTGCCGTTTGTTGGTTTCTGTTGTTGCAGAGACACTCCATTCCAGGATCCATGTCATCAGCCAAGCCGCTCTCCTCCCTGAGTGACAAGAGGCCTGGCTACACCGACATCACCATGCCATGTGAGCCTGCCCTCACGAACACTGGCTTTAGCTCCTCCCACTGGCGAAATGCCCTCTGACATCCACGTACACCAGGCTTTTTTTTGTGTGTGGTAGGAGCGGCTAAAATCAGCATTCATTACTGGGTCACATGACCCTGCAGCAGATACTGGTATTTATCAGCTCTGATGAAACCCAGTTGAAAGTAGTATTATGCGGCCGGCTTCTGGGCCCTCCAGTCTCTGACACACGTACAAGTGGGTGGAGCTCCACTCTCAACAATCTACATGGAAGAATGAAAGCTCATTGTTCCTTTGGCAACTTCCACAACTTTTTATCAAGTCAGACACAAATTCAACCACCTGAGTCCCAGCAGCGGCCCTCTGACACGGCTCAGTCAGTGCTAAGTTAGAAAACAGACTGAAGCAAAAGATGTCAGGGAAGCACGTCACCGTCCTCCACACCGCTGCGACTGCAGCCACCTAAGATGGTCTACAAGCTGAAGAGGCTGCACTCTGATGCTGCTCTGACACACGGTCACTCTGGTGCGATGGCGATGCTCATGACATCAGATCTGACGCACTTGGAAAAAGACAAAGGAACTCCTTGTGTATTGGCAGTAGGAACAAGTTCCATCAGCTTTTGTTAGCTGGTTTAGGCAGGTTTAAGTGGGAAAGTGCTGACAAACTAAACTAGTTCTCTTAACAGCATTGGTCTCAGAGTGAGATAGAAGCCTGGAAACTGTCAGAAAATCGTCAGACAGTCGACGCTCCCACTGGTAGCCTCTGATCATAATGATTAAGGAAAGACTGTCGTCTCCAGGACTCTGAGTCATCAGCGTAATTTTCCACTGATTTACTGTCTAAGTTCATTAGAATGTCAAAGTAGGCTGAGAGGGATATAATGAGCCACACACAGCAGAACGTCCCCCCGTTTTCTCTCAGCGGTAGAATGTTCCTTGTATTCTGCGTGAACGTGCATTCTTGGCCATAGCCTGTGATGATGTTTTGTTTTCTTCTCGTTGGTCAGTATTCCCTAAACTTAGAATGACTGGAATCTGGTTTATCTGTGGCTCTAAAAGAAACTGGCGTGCTGAATGTGATGTAAATAGTTTGATGTGTTCACAGCTGAGCACCTTCTCAGGGGAGCCTCGACCAGCCGTCCCCCAGCTGTCCTCCAGAGAGTCTCCACCATGGATAGCGCCAAGACAATCTCAGGTTACAAGCTGTGCTGTTTTCATCAAAGTCTCTGTATGGCCCAGCAGTCTGGTGTCCCACTAATCAATATTCCTGCCATTCCGAGTAGTTTCCCGCCGGAGCAGCGAGGAGATCAAAAGGGACATGTCAGCTCAAGATGGGTCGTCCTCATCTTCCCTGATGGCTATGAGTGCTGCATCCTCTCCACTGTCACTGTCCTCGTCTTCTCCCACAGCCTCCATCACCCCCACAGCGCGCAGCCGTCTGAGGTATCACACCTGAATGTTGTTGGACGTGGCGTCTTCGTACATTAGTCGTCCTCTGACAAATCCAACAACCCTGAGCTGCATCAGCTCCTCCAGAACACATGCCTGAAGAGTTATATCCTCTGTTTGCTTTAGAGTCACTCAGTTCTGTCCAAGCTCTGGAAGTCTGCTTGCTTACATGTCTTCTTTGTGTGTTGGTTAAAGAGAGGAGAGGAAGGACCCGTTGTCGGCCCTGGCCCGAGAGTATGGAGGCTCCAAGAGAAACGCCCTCCTCAAGTGGTGCCAGAAGAAGACTGAGGGTTACCAGGTTGGTCATCGTCCCTGACCAGCTGATAGAAATACGTCTAGTCACATCTCTCTGTGAAAGGTCATTGCTCAGATAGTGGCAGTGGTCCATCATAAAACTGTGTGTCAGTGGCAGGAAAGAAGGCTCTGAGGAAAAGAGGAGTGTAAGTAATTCTTTCACAGCAGGATTGATGGGTTCGTGATGTCATGAAGGCTGTGGTGTGATGCTAGCTCTCAGCTAACGTGTTAAGATAAGTCGACACTTTTATTCCTTTAGTGACAGCTAAAGAAAAATGTCTCCAGAGAACCACCGGTCCTGGAAAACTCTTCTTTCTCAGACAGAAGTAAACCACTGATGTTCTCATGTTCAGCAGCACGGTTCCTCTGCTGCGCTGTGATGACACAATGAGCATTCCCCATTGGCTGCTCTCATCCTGCTACAGAGCAAAAAACGCTCGACACTGAAGTCAGTCATAGTCATTGGGAGCGGTGCAAATTCCTGGTGCAGCACCGATGCCCTGGCAAAGTGCTTTGCTTATGAAACTTTTTCACAACTTTTGTACAAATATGCATACACACATACTTTCCATTTCAGGTGTCGAGGTTGCCATTAACTACAAGCTATTAGCTACGAGCTGCAACTTACTGTCTTCTAGCTTGTAGTTGCAGGAGGGATTTGGCTCCTGGTTGGTTCACTGTATACCTGCAGGCTTGTTTCAGTAAAGCAGAGCAGAAATAAAATCCCTGAACCAACAACCCGTCATCTTGATGTCTGTCTGCTCAACGTTCTCTGAACAAGAACTCTCAGATATCAAACCCACAGCACCGCAAGTGTGTGGTTGATTGATTGCTTCAACTCGGGTCAGGACCCATGACTGGAGTTATTAGCATGATGAGCCCACGGAGGCCAGGTCCTCCTCAGGTGCTGCCAGAGGTCAGAACATGAACCATTGCTACATCTCGGTGTTGTTTGAAGAGACCTAAAACGCAGTTTTATTACAGCAGCACTGCAGCCCGACAGGAGAAGCAGCTACGGTAGAGGTGTGACTCAGGTGGATGCAGGTGGTGTCGACGTAGCTACCGACCAACATGACAGGCTCCTGACCCATCATGTCTCCTCATGACGTGTCCAGGTTTAATCAGGTTGTGTTGACCTGAGCCTCAATGTCCATCTGCTGACCTAGAATGGACTTCAATAGCTGTCAACAGTTGAGTCGCTCGCCATGTTTAAGTGACACTTGCTGCAACGGTTGCCATGGCATCTGACGTCATCTCCAGGAAGTGAGCACCATTGAACACATCCTCCGGGTTACCAAACTCACAAAACATGTTAAGTAAACACCGTTTTCTCTTACGACACGATGAATGTGACCGACAGCATTTGGTGGATTGTTTGGTTTGAGAGGTCACATGACAGTTGATGGTGGAAAAGATAAGGAACCTGATATGATGACTGATGGAGGCTTGAAATTCCGGAGCTGTTGTCAGGTGTTCTTGTTGAAAACTGCTCTGAAGCTGGTGCCGACATCTTTGACCAGGACTGAAATGTGGCACCTTATAAATGAGCCCCTCCTGTTGATGGCGGTGAATGACAGTGTGATCACTCGTTGCTGTGTTCCAGAATATCGACATCACCAACTTCAGCAGCAGTTGGAACGACGGCCTGGCGTTCTGTGCTGTGCTCCACACCTACTTACCTGCTCACATCCCATATCAGGAGCTGACCAGTCAGGAGAAGGCATGTCCACATCATAGCCCCGCCCCCCAACACACACCACCTTGAAACCAAACAGTCTTTCAAGCATCATCTGTCTTTTCTTTCCTAGAGGAGGAACTTCACTCTAGCGTTCCAGGCTGCTGAAAGTGTTGGAATCAAATGCACTCTGGTAAGATTTGTACCAATTACACAGTAAAACACACAGACACACACACAAACACACACCTGTCATCCCCCTTTGGACGGCTGGAATGTAACAAGAACAAATTAATATAATAATGTCCAAAAACCCAGAAGAAACTTTACTGGGCTTCTTGCTTTTGCTGTTCATCTTATATTCTCTGCTGTTGTGATTTTTAAAGCCCTGTTGAACGAGTGCAACCTGTGAAAAGCGGTATAAATAGTTATTAATATTAATAACTGTAATATTTATATTGCTATTGTTGTTACGGTACTTTCAGGTTAGAAAAATACCAACTTCAAGTGAAAGTCTCTTAGGGCGCATTCACACCAGGATAGTCCAGGGAACTAGGTCCAGGTTCCATTGGGCGCAGAATGCCGGAAAACATAGCACCTTTATTTGGTTGGTTCCGCTTTCACTCTGCACTTGTGAATGCGGCACCAACAGCCTGGAAAGCAGCTGCTCATTGGGGGCAGTACTGCCCAAAACGAACTCTGACCATGAAGGAAAAAGCAGAAGTGAAAAAAACAGGCTCATCAGACCTAAAACAGAAGTCCATGCCCTTCAGCTGGCTTGTCCAGGGTTCAATTGCAAGCAAACCCAGACTCACATTTTAAGACAGACCAGAGTTCTCTTGTTGGGCCCACACCAGAATACGGATGAGCTTTCACGCCTGCCCAGACAAGTGGACTATCCAAGGAAATGAGCTCTGGTGTGAAAGCGTCCTTAATGTCCATTGTCATCAACAAACAACTGTGCTTTGTAAATAGTTTATTCTTACTCTTTATCTTCTTACTTAAAGTCTGCACTTTACTAATTATTGTAATTTGTAATTTCTTATTTTTATAGTACTTTCAAGAGCAAGTTTAAAAACTAACAACAGAATTTCCCCCCAGGGATTAATAAAGTATTCTGATTGTGATTCATCCGAGCCAGTTACTGAGATACAGAGCCCCTTCCCTAGAGTGGCCCAGGCTACTTAGCTTAGCACAATGACTGGTAGTGGGTGGGAAGTGTTAGCGTAGCTCCGTCTCTGCCTGCATTAATATCAGGAGGGTTGTGTGTAACCTTGGTGATGAATACCAGTTTAACATGAGGAGACGTTGTAGTGGTAGAATCAGACACGTAGCAGGAACTGCTTGCCTCTGTGTGTGTGTGTGTGAGAGAGAGAGAGAGAGAAATCTGCTCTTCATCAGTGCTTCCTGTCTCTTGCTCTGCTGCAGGACATCAATGAGATGGTGCACACCGAGCGGCCTGACTGGCAGAGCGTCATGACCTACGTCACAGCCATCTACAAATACTTTGAGACCTGACTTCACCGCCTCAGCCGCACCTCCTCCTGCAGCACAATCAGAGCCACACCTCCTCCTGAGCTCCCATTGACTCTGCCTTCACAACTCTTATACCTCACCCCTCCCCCAAAGACCCGAGCAGCACCAAGTAACATTGCATGTTGGTATTTATTTAGCAGAACACCATCTCTCAGGGGATCTGATGAGACCTGCAGGTTCTGTGAGAGCAGCCAAGTCCCAGTGCCTTCTCCCCGGCCTTCCCAGGTCCTCGTCCACATGCTGCCCACATGTTGCTTTCTGTTCATTTCATCATGTGACTTTCTGCAAGGTACCGAACAACAAGTGGAGACATTTTCATGAGCACTAGTCACAGTTGTCCTGATACTGATTGTGAAACTTTTGCTTCTGCACACTGATGAAAAATGGCCACCGGTTTCCTCTGAGAGGAGATCAGACTGCCGGTCTCCCAGACGGGAGCCACGCCCCTAAGGGATCAAGTGCCTGATGAGGAGATGAAGATAAGTGATGATGGCGATCAGTGATCCGTCTCCAAACTTGTCTCAGAGCCTTTGACAGTTGATTGGCTGATTGGTCCTCAGGTCAAATGAGCATGTGACCATGACAGCACACGAATATACTGCATTCACTACTTCAACACTACTACACTTGTGACATAATACTAACCGTCTTTACCATGGTTTTCACAAATGGAAAATATCACAAGTGGATTTGAATGCTAAACTGTATCCTGCGTGTTTGCATTTCCCATCATGCACTTCTTTGATTTGGCACATAGAGCAAGCAGTGTCACCTGGCACCTCAGTGTGAGTGAGTTTGATAGACAGACGATCAGAGAGCTGGAGGTGTGACCAGTGGAGGTGTGGAGAGTGAGAGGGTTGATACCAGGCTCACGTCTGTGCTGGAGTCTGCAGGCCACTAGCTTAGCTTAGCATAAACACTGAAAACAGAGGGAAACTGCTAGCCTAACCAGCCTGGCTGTTCACCACAGTACACTACACAGTACTTCTGTTCCTGCTTCATGACTTCCTGTCTGACTGACCACCAGACAGAACTTGTTCTCACAATTTGATTCATTTGTGGGAACAAGTTCTGTCTGGTGGTCACATGTTAGCGTGATGCATGATAGCGCCATAGAGAACAGAAAACACATGAGGTGAATTAATCAACAGTGTCTTTGCTGGTTGGCTCAGGAGGTTGGGTGGTCGTCTAGTAATTGAAGGGCCACTGGTTTGATCCCTGACTCCTCCAGAGCTCGAGTGCCCCTGAAGAGGAACATGGCAGCCTGCTGTCAGGGTCTGAATAAGTACCGGGAGAGTGAAGGGTTATGAAATTCTTTAGTGCCACAGGCTCACTTCCTGTGGTTTTCAGTTTTGATGCTAAGCTAGTTGTTGTGATGCTAAGCTAATAGCTTGAAATATATGGGCTTACCAAGGGGTTGAATAAGCATTTTCTCCCAAATACGGAGCAGTTCTGTTGTTCTCAGCACAAATGAACGATAGAACGTGTGTTCTTGCGTGGGAGTTGCACTGATGCTACTGTAACTAACGTTCTCTCAGAGAAACAGTAGAACTCATCACCATTGGTCAGTGGAAGTTTGCGTGGGAACTCAACAAACCTGTTGGCTCAAGTTGCTGTGTGGTTGTTGCTTTATTTGCATGTATGAACTCTTACACCCACGAAGCTGCACTGAGATCAGCTGTGATGTTGTCACACAAGTTTCCTGCCTTGAGAGTTCAGCATCTGAAAGATTGTTAGAAGCACATCCTGATGTTCTGTGGGCCAAACTACACCTCCACATCTGTACAGCTGCAGGAGAAAGTCAGATAGCACAAGTGTGTGTGTGTGTGTGTGTGTGTGTGTGTGTGTGTGTGTGTGTGTGTGTGATCGCTCCAAACAGGAACATCTATGAGCAGCAGAAAGATTTGAAGGCTCCTGAAGCTAAAGTGGAAAGTGTTGAGTCCACTCTGCCTCAACCAGGTCCACTTCATCATGAAATGTGTATTTTTTGTACTTGAATTGCTCTGAGAATTCCACTGAACCGCTTTAGTTTGTCTTTTGACGTCCACGTTGCCTTTAAATCCACAATCTGTTTTTTTCATGACTTGTGCCATTTTATGTTTGCTGTGGGACATAACAGTTGTTTTCTGATCACGCTGCATGAAATAGTCCGCTGGTAAAGACAGTGTGTGTGTGTGTGTGTGTGTGTGTGTGTGTGTGTGTGTGTGGTAGTGATGAGACTAAGTGACAGTATTAAGTGCACAGTAAGTGTGTGGTTTTATGTTGCTTTTTTTCTGGCAGTACTTATAAAAGATCATTCAAACAGCTGCTGTTGTTGTAGTCGTTCATTCATTCGTTCTTTTCTTTTATTCATTCTTTCGAATGTTCATTGTGACCCAGAGTTTTGCTAACCTCTGAAACAGTAGCAGGTCTTCAGATAATGTGGTTGGATCTCAGAGGACAGAGTCCCTGACGACCCCTCTGGAACCTGGGTTCCTCTCCTGTGGGAACATCTTCCAGTTACACAGCTGCATGTAGAGGGGGATTCAAAGAGTTGAGGTAAATTTTATCCTGGGAACCTCAAACCATTCTTTAGTTAAACTGCCTGGGGCCTAGACTGGTGGAGAATCTCCCATGATGCATCGAGGTCCTCAAATCTGAACACATGTAGGATATTTTACTTTGACCTGCGGTTCTGTGTTTTCTTAGGGTTCCTTTAAGAGGACACATGGAAGGCTCCCAACAACCAGCGTGAGTAAAGCACACGACCAATTAGAAGGCAAAATCTGCTGAAGCTGAGGAAAACCATCAGTTGATTCTGGATTGTATTATTGAACTGATAGAAGTTCTGTCGTCTCATTTTTTTGCAGCTCCTTCATTTCGCTCAAACATTTAATGATGAGGCAGCAGGGAGGTTAAATCCTAATTTTTAACATGGTTGAGAAAAAGGTTCCCAGACAATTTATTCATCTGCAGTTTTTGAGCGTGTATCTGCTTTAGAAGTTGACCTTGTCACTTTTGTGTTGGTCTAAGAACATGCTTGCTGCTACACGTGGCTAAAGACTAAATGTTCAACACGAGGAAGAGACTTCATGTTGGACTGTTTAAGATGGTGTCAAGCACACCGGCAGGTTCTATCTGAATATTCTTTTATCAAGGAGTGGAACCTGATGGGTGTTCAGACTGAACATGAAACACTTCTTCCTGTATTCCAACTCAAAAGTACTCACTGTGGTCCTGCACATGATAAAGTCTGGTTGAACAGAGATTCATCATGTCTAAACTGAAGGCTTTTAGTTTGCTGATGTCATCAGCAGTGTCATGTGACCATCCAGCATCTAAACTGTGGTTAGTTTGCACTTTTTAGTTGTCTCCCATCACAAGGGTTTTCCTGTTCTTGGTCATAATTGATGAGTCAATAATCAAGTCAGGTTTATTAGTGGCACCAAACCCCAACCAAAGTTCTGTCCTGACTCTGTCCAAGTAGAGCAGGTCCAGCACCTCCCTCCTTCAATGAACCTCCACCCAACAATTCTCCATCAGCAGCACATCCTGCAACAGGAGCCACCAGAACCTTCCTTTACCAGCAGGAAGGTGGAGCAGATCCAGGATCAGTGGGGACGGAGAGAGAGCAGGACAGAGACAGAGACAGAGAATGGAGGAGGACAGAGAGACAGAAGGAAAGAGAGGGACAGAGATAAAGAGAGAGAGAAAGGAGGAGAGACTGATGGACAGAGACAAAGACAGAAGGAGATAAGGAGGAGAGACTGATGGACAGACGGGGACGTGGGCAGGTGGCGCTACGGGCTCTTCAGGTCTGGAGCCTCCTCCAGCAGCACCAGGATCGGGCCACGACCTCCAGCTCTTGCTGGGACAGTTTGCAGCAGAATGTGAAGTGGCCGGGATGAGAATCAGCCCCTCCAAGTCTGAGGCCATGGTCCTCAGCCGGAAAAGGGTGGTTTGCCCACTCCAGGTTGGGGGGGGGGGGGGTCTTACCTCAGGTGGAGGAGTTTAAGTATCTCTGGGTCTTGTTCACGAGTGAGGGTAGGATGGAGCAGGAGATTGACAGGCGGATTGGGGCGGCATCCGCAGTCTTGCGGGTGTTAAACCAGTCTGTTGTGGTGAAGAGGGAGCTGAACCAAGTTAGAGAGACACGTGAGGAAACTGTTGAAAATCACTACAAAACATAGAAGTAGGAGGAAGCATGTGAGAAACACATGTTAGAGACAACAGCATGTCAGAGACAACAGCATGTTAGAGACAACAGCATGTCAGAGACAACAGCATGTCAGAGACAACAGCATGTTAGAGACAACAGCATGTCAGAGACAACAGCATGTCAGAGACAACAGCATGTTAGAGACAACAGCATGTCAGAGACAACAGCATGTCAGAGACCACAGCATGTCAGAGACAACAGCATGTCAGAGACCACAGCATGTCAGAGACAACAGCATGTCAGAGACAACAGCATGTTAGAGACCACAGCATGTTAGAGACCACAGCATGTCAGAGACAACAGCATGTCAGAGACAACAGCATGTGAGAGACCACAGCATGTCAGAGACAACAGCATGTTAGAGACCACAGCATGTGAGAGACCACAGCATGTCAGAGACAACAGCATGTTAGAGACCACAGCATGTGAGAGACCACAGCATGTCAGAGACCACAGCATGTCAGAGACAACAGCATGTTAGAGACCACAGCATGTCAGAGACCACAGCATGTGAGAGACCACAGCATGTCAGAGACCACAGCATGTCAGAGACAACAGCATGTTAGAGACCACAGCATGTCAGAGACAACAGCATGTTAGAGACCACAGCATGTCAGAGACCACAGCATGTCAGAGACAACAGCATGTTAGAGACCACAGCATGTCAGAGACAACAGCATGTTAGAGACAACAGCATGTTAGAGACCACAGCATGTGAGAGACCACAGCATGTGAGAGACCACAGCATGTCAGAGACCACAGCATGTTAGAGACCACAGCATGTTAGAGACCACAGCATGTCAGAGACCACAGCATGTCAGAGACCACAGCGAGACCACACCATGTGAGAGACCACAGCATGTTAGAGACCACAGCATGTCAGAGACCACAGCATGTCAGAGACAACAGCATGTTAGAGACCACAGCATGTCAGAGACAACAGCATGTTAGAGACCACAGCATGTCAGAGACAACAGCATGTTAGAGACCACAGCATGTCAGAGACCACAGCATGTCAGAGACAACAGCATGTTAGAGACCACAGCATGTCAGAGACAACAGCATGTTAGAGACAACAGCATGTTAGAGACCACAGCATGTGAGAGACCACAGCATGTGAGAGACCACAGCATGTCAGAGACCACAGCATGTGAGAGACAACAGCATGTTAGAGACCACAGCATGTCAGAGACAACAGCATGTTAGAGACCACAGCATGTTAGAGACCACAGCATGTTAGAGACCACAGCATGTCAGAGACAACAGCATGTGAGAGACAACAGCATGTTAGAGACCACAGCATGTCAGAGACCACAGCATGTCAGAGACCACAGCATGTGAGAGACTACAGCATGTGAGAGACCACAGCATGTGAGAGACAACAGCATGTCAGAGACAACAGCATGTTAGAGACTACAGCATGTTAGAGACTACAGCATGTGAGAGACCACAGCATGTTAGAGACCACAGCATGTGAGAGACCACAGCATGTGAGAGACCACAGCAAGACCACAGCATGTGAGAGACCACAGCATGTGAGAGACCACAGCATGTCAGAGACAACAGCATGTCAGAGACAACAGCATGTTAGAGACTACAGCATGTTAGAGACTACAGCATGTGAGAGACCACAGCATGTGAGAGACCACAGCATGTGAGAGACCACAGCATGTGAGAGACCACAGCAAGACCACAGCATGTGAGAGACCACAGCATGTGAGAGACAACAGCATGTTAGAGACTACAGCATGTTAGAGACTACAGCATGTTAGAGACCACAGCATGTGAGAGACCACAGCATGTGAGAGACCACAGCAAGACCACAGCATGTGAGAGACCACAGCATGTGAGAGACCACAGCATGTTAGAGACAACAGCATGTGAGAGACCACAGCATGTGAGAGACAACAGCATGTGAGAGACCACAGCATGTTAGAGACTACAGCATGTCAGAGACAGCAGCATGTTAGAGACTACAGCATGTCAGAGACAACAGCATGTCAGAGACCACAGCATGTCAGAGACAACAGCATGTTAGAGACCACAGCATGTCAGAGACCACAGCATGTCAGAGACCACAGCATGTCAGAGACAACAGCATGTGAGAGACCACAGCATGTGAGAGACTACAGCATGTTAGAGACCACAGCATGTGAGAGACAACAGCATGTCAGAGACAACAGCATGTTAGAGACTACAGCATGTGAGAGACCACAGCATGTCAGAGACCACAGCATGTTAGAGACTACAGCATGTGAGAGACTACAGCATGTTAGAGACCACAGCATGTGAGAGACCACAGCATGTGAGAGACCACAGCATGTTAGAGACTACAGCATGTTAGAGACTACAGCATGTGAGAGACCACAGCATGTGAGAGACTACAGCATGTCAGAGACAACAGCATGTTAGAGACTACAGCATGTTAGAGACCACAGCATGTTAGAGACCACAGCATGTCAGAGACCACAGCATGTGAGAGACCACAGCGAGACCACACCATGTGAGAGACCACAGCATGTTAGAGACCACAGCAAGACCACAGCATGTGAGAGACCACAGCATGTTAGAGACCACAGCATGTGAGAGACCACAGCGAGACCACACCATGTGAGAGACCACAGCATGTTAGAGACCACAGCAAGACCACAGCATGTGAGAGACCACAGCATGTTAGAGACCACAGCATGTGAGAGACCACAGCATGTTAGAGACCACAGCAAGACCACAGCATGTGAGAGACCACAGCATGTTAGAGACCACAGCATGTGAGAGACCACAGCGAGACCACACCATGTGAGAGACCACAGCATGTTAGAGACCACAGCATGTGAGAGACCACAGCATGTCAGAGACCACAGCATGTGAGAGACCACAGCATGTGAGAGACCACAGCATGTGAGAGACCACAGCATGTTAGAGACCACAGCATGTGAGAGACCATAGCGAGACCACAGCATGTGAGAGACCACAGCATGTTAGAGACCACAGCATGTGAGAGACCACAGCATGTGAGAGACCACAGCATGTTAGAGACCACAGCATGTGAGAGACTACAGCATGTTAGAGACCACAGCATGTTAGAGACCACAGCATGTGAGAGACCACAGCATGTTAGAGACCACAGCATGTTAGAGACCACAGCATGTGAGAGACCACAGCATGTGAGAGACCACAGCATGTCAGAGACCACAGCATGTGAGAGACCATAGCGAGACCACAGCATGTTAGAGACCACAGCATGTTAGAGACCACAGCGAGACCACACCATGTGAGAGACCATAGCGAGACCACAGCATGTTAGAGACCACAGCATGTTAGAGACCACAGCATGTGAGAGACCACAGCATGTGAGAGACCACAGCATGTGAGAGACCACAGCATGTGAGAGACCACAGCATGTTAGAGACCACAGCATGTCAGAGACCACAGCATGTTAGAGACCACAGCATGTCAGAGACCACAGCATGTTAGAGACCACAGCATGTTAGAGACCACAGCATGTCAGAGACCACAGCATGTGAGAGACAACAGCATGTCAGAGACCACAGCATGTGAGAGACAACAGCATGTTAGAGACCACAGCATGTCAGAGACAACAGCATGTTAGAGACCACAGCATGTTAGAGACCACAGCATGTTAGAGACCACAGCATGTCAGAGACAACAGCATGTGAGAGACAACAGCATGTTAGAGACCACAGCATGTCAGAGACCACAGCATGTCAGAGACCACAGCATGTGAGAGACTACAGCATGTGAGAGACCACAGCATGTGAGAGACAACAGCATGTCAGAGACAACAGCATGTTAGAGACTACAGCATGTTAGAGACTACAGCATGTGAGAGACCACAGCATGTTAGAGACCACAGCATGTGAGAGACCACAGCATGTGAGAGACCACAGCAAGACCACAGCATGTGAGAGACCACAGCATGTGAGAGACCACAGCATGTCAGAGACAACAGCATGTCAGAGACAACAGCATGTTAGAGACTACAGCATGTTAGAGACTACAGCATGTGAGAGACCACAGCATGTTAGAGACCACAGCATGTGAGAGACCACAGCATGTGAGAGACCACAGCAAGACCACAGCATGTGAGAGACCACAGCATGTGAGAGACAACAGCATGTTAGAGACTACAGCATGTTAGAGACTACAGCATGTTAGAGACCACAGCATGTGAGAGACCACAGCATGTGAGAGACCACAGCAAGACCACAGCATGTGAGAGACCACAGCATGTGAGAGACCACAGCATGTTAGAGACAACAGCATGTGAGAGACCACAGCATGTGAGAGACAACAGCATGTGAGAGACCACAGCATGTTAGAGACTACAGCATGTCAGAGACAACAGCATGTTAGAGACTACAGCATGTCAGAGACAACAGCATGTCAGAGACCACAGCATGTCAGAGACAACAGCATGTTAGAGACCACAGCATGTCAGAGACCACAGCATGTTAGAGACCACAGCATGTTAGAGACCACAGCATGTCAGAGACAACAGCATGTGAGAGACAACAGCATGTTAGAGACCACAGCATGTCAGAGACCACAGCATGTCAGAGACAACAGCATGTGAGAGACCACAGCATGTGAGAGACTACAGCATGTGAGAGACCACAGCATGTGAGAGACAACAGCATGTCAGAGACAACAGCATGTTAGAGACTACAGCATGTGAGAGACCACAGCATGTCAGAGACCACAGCATGTTAGAGACTACAGCATGTGAGAGACTACAGCATGTTAGAGACCACAGCATGTGAGAGACCACAGCATGTGAGAGACCACAGCATGTTAGAGACTACAGCATGTTAGAGACTACAGCATGCGAGAGACCACAGCATGTGAGAGACTACAGCATGTCAGAGACAACAGCATGTTAGAGACTACAGCATGTTAGAGACCACAGCATGTTAGAGACCACAGCATGTCAGAGACCACAGCATGTGAGAGACCACAGCGAGACCACACCATGTGAGAGACCACAGCATGTGAGAGACCACAGCATGTGAGAGACCACAGCATGTTAGAGACCACAGCATGTTAGAGACCACAGCATGTGAGAGACCACAGCATGTTAGAGACCACAGCAAGACCACAGCATGTGAGAGACCACAGCATGTTAGAGACCACAGCATGTGAGAGACCACAGCGAGACCACACCATGTGAGAGACCACAGCATGTTAGAGACCACAGCATGTGAGAGACCACAGCATGTCAGAGACCACAGCATGTGAGAGACCACAGCATGTGAGAGACCACAGCATGTGAGAGACCACAGCATGTGAGAGACCACAGCATGTGAGAGACCACAGCATGTTAGAGACCACAGCATGTGAGAGACCACAGCATGTGAGAGACCACAGCATGTTAGAGACCACAGCATGTGAGAGACTACAGCATGTTAGAGACCACAGCATGTTAGAGACCACAGCATGTTAGAGACCACAGCATGTGAGAGACCACAGCATGTTAGAGACCACAGCATGTTAGAGACCACAGCATGTGAGAGACCACAGCATGTGAGAGACCACAGCATGTCAGAGACCACAGCATGTGAGAGACCATAGCGAGACCACAGCATGTTAGAGACCACAGCATGTTAGAGACCACAGCGAGACCACACCATGTGAGAGACCATAGCGAGACCACAGCATGTTAGAGACCACAGCATGTTAGAGACCACAGCATGTGAGAGACCACAGCATGTGAGAGACCACAGCATGTGAGAGACCACAGCATGTGAGAGACCACAGCATGTTAGAGACCACAGCATGTCAGAGACCACAGCATGTTAGAGACCACAGCATGTCAGAGACCACAGCATGTTAGAGACCACAGCATGTTAGAGACCACAGCATGTGGGAGACGTTTGCTGCTTCTCTATGTGATGAAGTCCGTTTACTTCATTGTAAGAGCACTTCCTCCTCTTGAGTTCTGCAGCTCTTTATCTGCAGCCACTGCAGTGCTGTGTGTGGTTGGCGTCCTCTCAGCCCTCCAGGGGTTCGTGGGAACAGGCAGTGAGGGAGGAGTCCTGGGGGGAGAACAGGGCTGCTGGAGGAGAGGATGGAGGCGTCTGCAGAGCAGAGCAGCTGAACCTCTGTCATCTGCTCCAGCTGCGCAGGTTTGAGGTGGCTCCTGGAGGTGTCGGGTGAGAGGGCTGCAGCTATGGTTGTTGAGGCGAGGTTTCCCCCCTCCTTATCAGTGACCTTCCCGTCTCTCTCACCATGCCGGACGACCCCACAGCCTCAATCTACATCGCCCTGGAGCTGCTGATTGCTATCTTTTCTGTGCTGGGCAATGTGCTGGTGTGCTGGGCCGTGGCCCTCAACAGCAACCTGCAGAGCATCACCAACTTCTTTGTGGTGTCGTTAGCGGTGGCTGACATTGCCGTGGGCGTCCTGGCCATCCCCTTCTCCATTGTCATCAGCACGGGCTTCTGCTCCAACTTCTATGGCTGTCTGTTCATCGCCTGCTTTGTCCTGGTTCTCACCCAGAGCTCCATCTTCAGCCTACTGGCCATTGCCATCGACCGCTACATCGCTATCAAGCTTCCCCTCAGGTCAGTGACCCCAGAGACAAACAACTTCGTCTTAGTTCGATGCTAGTTGGATTCCAGGCACTGAGAGATCGAGCAGGTCATGATGTGTAAATGGTGGATGAGAATCTAAGAAACTTAGTTTTTGAGTGTTACATGTATGAATATGTTGTTTACATCCCAATAACTGCAGACCAGATGAGTGTCAGAGCCCTGACCACTGATCAGCGCAGCAGCAACATGTATGATTAAATAACTACGTCATGGAACAGATAAACGCCACCTGAAATGAGAACTATGGAGGAGGAGAAAACCAGATTTGAAGCTGCTTTGAGGAACAGAATAAGAAGCTAAACTACAGTGGTAACACTTCATTTTACTCCCTGACTCTAATGCAGCTTCAGCCACTCGGATATAAAACATTCAGATATTTTGTTGATTAAAAAATGCCAATACTTGTCAATTCTTTGATTTTGGATTTGTTCCACATATTTAAAACAGACGAGACTGAGTCAGCCTCAGGACTGTTGCTGCTGTTTGTGGTTCGGTTCAAACCTCTGGATCTCTTTATATCCGCATATGAATCAGGTGGTTGCGTGAATAACAATGCAATTATCGTCCTGACTAACAGAAAGGAGATTTGTCTGTGTGTGTGTGTGCGTGTGTGTGCATGTGTGTGTGTTTGCGTGTGTGTGTGCTTCCACACCTTTCAGTTATTTCTCTCCATCATCATCGTATGGCTTGACAGTGAGTATCAGTGGACCATCGATGACCTCAGCAAGAACAGGAGAGGATGCAAACACCCTGTTAGCACAATGATGCCACTCTTAACACGCACCATGATCGGATGACCTACACACAGGCAAACCTACCGACCCACGGTCCTGCCAACCTACTGACCCTGTTGTCTACCAACTGGCAGGCCTACCTATCCTACAGCCTCTAAACAAGCTGCTCCACTGACCCACCAGCCCATGAGGGAGCACACGTCTCCCATGAATGTGTCTCTGACTGCTTCTGCAGACTCCATAAATGCTAGTACTTCTGCAGGAATCTCATGATACGGCGATCCTGTGGAACACATGTTGAAAGGTTGATGTTGCTCATCAGAAGAGATTTATTTTTGACATTAATCTGGAGTGGAACGTCTGCAAACATGTGGCCTAACCACAGTCTGACCTCATCAAATACAAACGCCAATGTGGAGAGCCATATGGAACTTCCTGTTTTCAGAACTCTCACAGTGTTTTTGTAGCATTGACATTTGCACTTTAACATTTGAAGAATGCAACAGAAACAAGGCAGAAGTCTCAGCTGCTCTCCCACACTGACATGAGGACGCTGAAAATAGACCTGATTTGTTTATCCTGGTCTCTTGTCGTTCCATGATAAGAAGCGTGTCCTCGAAAACACACACACACACACACACACACACACACACACACACACACACACACACACACACACACACACACACAGAGTCTGAGCCAGATCATCTCCACAAGTTCATAATTTTGTTCTTTGTCCTGTTTCCTTTCTTTCATCCAAATTTCGTAATAATCTGTCCATCTGACACAGCTTGGTGGAGGGAATGTCTGTCCAGGAGATGATCGCTTCAGTCCGTCAAATAGAGATGTGTGTGTGTGTGTGTGTGTGTGTGTGTGTGTGTGTGTGTGTCTGTGTGTGCGTCTGTGTATGTCTGTGTGTGTGTCTGTGTGCGTCTGTGTGCGTCTGTGTGTGTGTGTCTGTCTGTGTGTGTCTGTGTGTGCATCTGTGTGTTTGTCTGTCTGTGTGTGTGTCTCTGTGTGTATGTGTGTGTGTCTGTGTGCGTGTCTGTCTTTGTGTGTGTGTCTGTGTGTGTGTCTTTGTGTGCGTCTGTGTGTGTGTCTGTCAGTGTGTGTGTGTGTCTGTCTGTGTGTGTCTGTCTGTGTGTGTGCGTCTGTGTGTGTGTCTGTGTGTGTGCGTCTGTGTGTGTATCTGTGTGTGTATGCGTCTGTGTGTGTGCGTCTGTGTATGTCTGTGTGTGTGTCTGAGTGTGTATCTGTGTGTGTGTCTCTGTGTGCGTCTGTGTATGTCTCTGTGTGTGTGTTGTGTGTGCGTCTGTGTGTGTGCGTCTGTGTGTGTGTCTGTGCGTGTTGTCTGTGCGTGTTTGTGTGTGTGTGTTTGTGTGTGTGTGCATCCGTGTGTGTGTCTGTGCATGTTTGTGTGTGTGTGTCTGTGTGTGTTTGTGCGTGTGTGTGCATCTGTGCGTGTGTGTCTGTGTGTGTTTGTGTGTCTGTGTGTGTTTGTGTGTGTGCGTCCGTGTGTGTGTGTCTGTGCATGTTGTCTGTGCGTGTTTGTGTGTGTCTGTGCGTGTTTGTGCGTGTGTGTGCATCTATGTGTGTGTGTCCGTGCATGTTTTTCTGTGTGTGTGTGTCTGTACGTGTTTGTGTGAGTGTCTGTGCATGTTTGTGTGTGTGTGTCTGTGCGTGTTTGTGCGTGTGTGTGCATCTGTGTGTGTGTCTGTGTGTGTGTCTGTCTGTCTGTATGTGTCTATGTGTCCGTCTGTGTGTGTCTGTGTGTGTGTGTCTGTGTGCGTGTCTGTCTTTGTGTGTGTGTCTGTGTGCGTCTGTGTATGTGTGTCTGTCTGTGTCTGTCTGTGTGTGCGTCTGTGCGTGTTGTCTGTGCGTGTCTGTCTGTGCGTGTGTGTGCATCTGTGTGTGCGTCTGCGCGTGTTTGTGTGTGTGCGTCTGTGTGTGTGTGTGTCTGTGCATGTTGTCTGTGCGTGTGTGTCTGTGCGTGTTTGTGTGTGTCTGTGTGTGGTTGTGTGTGTGTATTTGTGCGTGCGTGTGCATCTGTGTGTGTGTCTGTGTGTGTGTCTGTGTGTGTGTGTCTGTGTGTGTTTGTGTGTGTGTCCGTGCGTGTTTGTGTGTGTGCGTCTGTGTGTGTGTGTCTGTGCATGTTGTCTGTGCGTGTGTGTCTGTGCGTGTTTGTGTGTGTGTCTGTGTGTCTGTGCATGTTTGTGTGTGTGCGTCTGTGTGTGTGTGTCTGTGCATGTTGTCTGTGCGTGTGTGTCTGTGCGTGTTTGTGTGTGTGTCTGTGTGTCTGTGCATGTTTGTGCGTGTGTGTGCATCTGTGTGTGTGTGTGTCCGTGCATGTTTGTCTGTGTCTGTGCGTGCGTCTGTGTGTGTGTCTGTGTGCGTGTCTGTCTTTGTGTGTGTGTCTGTGTGTGTGCGTCTGTTTGTGTGTGTCTGTCAGTGTGTGTTTGTCTGTCTGTGTGTGTGCGTCTGTGTGTATGCGTCTGTGTGTGTGCGTCTGTGTATGTCTGTGTGTGTCTGAGTGTGTGTCTGTGTGTGTGTCTGTGTGTATGCGTCTGTGTGTGCGTCTGTGTGTGTGCGTCTGTGTATGTCTGTGTGTGTCTGAGTGTGTATCTGTGTGTGTGTCTGTGTGTGCATCTGTGTATGTCTGTGTGTGTGTCTGTGTGCATCTGTGTGTGTGTCTGTGTGCGTTTGTGCGTGTTGTCTGTGCATGTGTGTCTGTGTGTGTTTGTGTGTGTGTGTCTGTGCATCTGTGTGTGTGTGTCTGTGTGTTTTTGTGTCTGTGTGTGTCTGTGTGTGTTGTGCGTGTTTGTGTGTGTGTTTGTGTGTGTGCGTCTGTGTGTGTGTGTCTGTGCATGTTGTCTGTGCGTCTGTGTCTGTGTGTGTCTGTGTGTGTGTGTGTCTGTGTGCGTGTCTGTCTTTGTGTGTGCGTCTGTGTGTGTCTGTGTGTGTGTGTATGTGTGTCTGTCTGTGTGTGTGTCTGTGTCTGTGTGTGCGTCTGTGCGTGTTGTCTGTGCG
Source organism: Aulostomus chinensis (assembly GCF_037954235.1). NCBI lineage: Eukaryota > Metazoa > Chordata > Actinopteri > Syngnathiformes > Aulostomidae > Aulostomus > Aulostomus chinensis. Next base: position 31,345,502 of record NC_141325.1, on the reverse strand, counting down.
TGTGTGTCTGTGCGTGTGTGTGTGCATCTGTGTATGCGTCTGCGCGTGTTTGTGTGTGTGCGTCTGTGTGTGTGTGTGTCTGTGCATGTTGTCTGTGCGTGTGTGTCTGTGCGTGTTTGTGTATGTGTCTGTGTGTGGTTGTGTGTGTGTGTTTGTGTGTGTTTGTGCGTGCGCATCTGTGTGTGTCTGTGTGTTTGTCTGTGTGTGTCTGTGTCTGTGTGTGTTTGTGTGTGTGTCTGTGCGTGTTTGTGTGTGTGCGTCTGTGTGTGTGTGTCTGTGCATGTTGTCTGTGCGTGTGTGTCTGTGCGTGTTTGTGTGTGTGTGTGTGTCTGTGCGTGTTTGTGCGTGTGTGTGCATCTGTGTGTGTGTCCGTGCGTGTTTGTCTGTGTCTGTGCGTGCGTCTGTGTGTGTGTCTGTGTGCGTGTCTGTCTTTGTGTGTGTGTCTGTGTGTGTGTGCGTCTGTTTGTGTGTGTCTGTCAGTGTGTGTGTGTCTGTCTGTGTGTGTGCGTCTGTGTATGTCTGTGTGTGTCTGAGTGTGTGTCTGTGTGTATGCGTCTGTTTGTGTGCGTCTGTGTATGTCTGTGTGTGTGTCTGTGTGTGCCTGTTTGCGTCTGTGTGTGTGTCTGTGTGCGTGTTGTCTGTGCATGTGTGTCTGTGCGTGTTTGTGTGTGTGTGTGCATCTGTGTGTGCGTCTGCGCGTGTTTGTGTGTGTGCGTCTGCGCGTGTTTGTGTGTGTGCGTCTGTGTGTGTGTGTCTGTGCATGTTGTCTGTGCGTGTGTGTCTGTGTGTGTCTGTGCGTGTGTGTGCATCTGTGTGTGTGTGTGTTTTTGTGTGTCTGTGTGTGTCTGTGTGTGTGTTGTGCGTGTCTGTGTGTGTGCGTCTGTGTGTGTGTGTCTGTGCATGTTGTCTGTGCGTGTGTGTCTGTGCGTGTTTGTGTGTGTGTGTGTGTGTGTCTGTGCCTGTTTGTGCGTGTGTGTGCATCTGCGTGTGTGTGTCCGTGCGTGTTTGTCTGTGTGTGTGTGTCCGTACGTGTTTGTGTGTGTCTGTGCGTGTTTGTGTGTGTGTCTCTGTGTGTTTGTGTGTCTGTGTGTGTGTCTGTGCGTATCTGTGCATCTGTGTTTGAGTGTGTGTCGTGTGTGTTTGTGTGTGTCTGTGCGTGTTTTTGTGTGTGCGTCTGTGTGTGTGTGTCTGTGCGTGTGTGTCTGTGCATTTTGTCTGTGCGTGTGTGTCTGTGCGTGTTTGTATGTGTGTCTGTGTGTGTTTGTGTGTGTGTCTGTGCGTGTTTGTGCCTGTGTGCATCTGTGTGTGTGTCTGTGCGTGTTTGTGTGTGTGTCTGTGCGTGTTTGTGTGTGTGTCTGTGTGTGTTTGTGTGTGTGTTTGTGTGTGTCTGTGTGTGTGTCCGTGCGTGTTTGTCTGTGTGTGTGTGTCTGTGCGTGTCTGTGTGTGTCTGTGTGTCTGTGCGTGTTTGTGTGTGTGTGCGTCTGTGTGTCTGTGTGTCTGTGTGTGCGTATTTGTCTGTGTGTGTGTCTGATCAGACATGTTGGATTCTTCATCTGCAGGTACAACAGTTTGGTGACAGGTCAGCGCGCCCGGGGCATCATCGCCATCTGCTGGGTGTTGTCAATCATCATTGGTCTGACCCCCATGATGGGCTGGCACAAGCAGAGTCAGAGCGCCAACAGCACATGCCCCCCCCACCTGATGAGATGCCTGTTTGAGGAGGTGGTGGTCATGGACTACATGGTCTACTTTAACTTCTTTGCCTGTGTGATGATCCCCCTGCTGATGATGCTGGCCATCTACCTGTGCATCTTCATGGCCGCCCGCCACCAGCTCAAGCTGATGGAGGTGAAGGCCATTCATGGCGAGAAGTCGGGCTCCACGCTGCAGAAGGAGGTGCAGGCGGCCAAGTCTCTGGCCATCATTGTAGGGCTGTTTGCTGTCTGCTGGCTGCCGCTGCACATCATCAACTGCTTCACCCTCTTCTGCCCAACCTGTGATCGGCCCCCGCTCTGGATCATGTATGTGGCCATCATCCTCTCCCATGCCAACTCAGTGGTTAACCCCTTCATCTACGCCTACCGCATCAGGGAGTTCCGTCAGACCTTTCGTAAGATTATCCGGCGCCACATCTTAGGTCAGCAGGAGCAGCTGCAGAGAAGTCAACGCAACTCCACCTACAACAGCATCACCGACTCCATCCGACTCAAGGCCAGCGGCCTCAGCTTCGACATGTTCACTGAGAACAGCAGTGGCGACAGCTCCCACCATGGCCTCACTCATGTCTCTCCCTTAGTGGGCGCTGTGGTGGCGGGGTCCCAGCCCCCTCTGTCCGTAATCGTCTCTCACTGTCCTGACATGTGGCCTTGCCTCCTGCAGGCGGTCCGGTGGACTCCAGTCCCCATCAGCCAGTATGTGGAGCAGCAGCCTGATTGTGCAGGACCAGAGCTCAAGGAGGACAATGACAAGTTGAACCCAAGCTCCGCCCACGTGGCGTTGCTGTTCAACAGGCAGAGCAGCAAGAACAGCTTCATTGACGGACATGCCGGAGGACCTGGAACCCTGATGCCACTCACAGTGTCTCCACCACTTCAACTACATTCATTTGCAACAGAATCGAGGCGCGATGGAGCAGCTGAATGGGTCGCGCAGCGCTTCAGCTGACCTTTGACCCTACAGCAGACGTCTGGGTGTGTGTTGGCCTGCTGCTGGACTCAGGAGGGTGGACTTAACGATGAACACTAATCACTTCTCCCCTCAGCACATTCCAAACCTGAAGGAGCTGCGCCTTAGAAGGACCACTCATTAGCATATTGAGATTTTCCCCCCTCCCCCCTCACATCGGCACTCTAGAAAAACTCAGAGAAGAATAAATGTGGAGGTGTTGAGGTTCCTCTGCTGAGACCAGAAACAAGGCCAGAACCTCAACCAGACATGTACTACTTCATAGGAGCTAAGTCATGTATTTGCTGAATCTGCACTGGGTTTGGAGGAGGTTCTGTTCTCATGGACCAGTCTGCGGCTCTGTCAGCAGGATAACACACAAACTACGGGGCTGATTTGGTCTTTGGTCCCGAGACCAGCCGGTTCACCTCTGGTGTGTATTTGGAATGAAAGCAGGAATGTCATTCCTTTAATTGCGATTCAGAATTCTCTGGTCCCTGAGCAGTGCTCCCAGAGAGCTGGTCCCAGAGAGCCAGTTCCAGAGAGGCGGTTCCTGAGAGCCAGGTTCAGAGAGCCTGCCCCTGAGCACCGGTCCCTGAGCACCGGTTCTTGAGCACCAGTCCCTCAGGAACAGTCCCTGAGCACCGGTTCTTGAGCACCAGTCCCCCAGCACTGACCCCTGAGCTAGCACTGGCCCCTGAGCAAGCACTGGCCCCTGACCAGCGGTCCCTGAGGTAGCACTGGCCCCTGAGCTAGCACTGGTCCCTGACCAGTGGTCCCTGAGCTAGCACTGGCCCCTGAGCAAGCACCGGCCCCTGACCCGCGGTCCCTGAGCTAGCACTGGCCTCTGAGCAAGCACTGGCCCCTGAGCAAGCACCGGCCGCTGACCCGCGGTCCCTGAGCTAGCACTGGCCCCTGAGCAAGCACCGGTCCCTGACCCGCGGTCCCTGAGCTAGCACTGGCCCCTGAGCAAGCACTGACCCCTGAGCTAGCACTGGTCCCTGATCAGTGGTCCCTGAGCTAGCACTGGCCCCTGAGCACTGGTCCTTGTGCTAGTGCCGGTCCCTGAGCTAGTACCGGTCCTTTTCCTCTGAGTTCTAGTCCCAGTAGTATGGGTGTACGAGTACTAGTACTAGTCCCATTACTAGTACTAGTACTAGTATGTTACAGCTGCTGACCTTCAGCATGATGGTTAGGGTTGGACCAGAGCTGGGATCATCCTGGGGCCTGCTTCCTTCAGCAAGTCCTCATAATTCCATATTATTTTAACTTCTGGAACAACAGGAGACAAAATGAAG
>NC_141325.1:31229040-31336540 GCF_037954235.1 Aulostomus chinensis | reverse complement strand
TCCCTCCTGACATGGTTGCCCCCTGCAGGTCGCCGCCATGCACGGACGGGTGGCTGAGATGGTGGAGGTCGCAGCCATGTGTGGCGTCAACATTGTCTGTTTCCAGGAGACGTGGAGTGAGTGCTTCCTCCAGTTGCGCAGCGGCTGCAAACTACAGGTTTGACTGACCCCGCCTCTCCCTGTCTGCAGCCATGCCCTTCGCCTTCTGCACCAGAGAAAAACAACCTTGGACTGAGTTTGCAGAGTCGGCGGAAGAAGGAAACACCACACGGTTCTGCCAGGAGGTGATGTAGATGCTAGATGTGGTAGAACAATGTTCTCCACTGCAGCCTGACGATGGTCCTGCAACTCTCTCACCAGCTGGCCAAGAAGTACAACATGGTGGTGGTTTCTCCCATTCTGGAGCGAGAAGAACTGCATCACACTCTGTGGAACACGGCAGTGGTCATCTCCAACTCAGGGAACGTTCTAGGAAAGAGCAGGAAGAACCACATTCCCAGGATCGGAGACTTCAATGAGGTCAGTACGCCTTTTCTCAAGTACTGCGTTTGTGCAGAGCGACGACCAACTGGACTGTTTCCTCTAGTCGACGTATTACATGGAAGGGGACACGGGTCACACAGTGTTCCAGACTCAGTTTGGCAGGATCGCAGTCAACATCTGCTACGGGCGCCATCACCCCCTCAACTGGTTCATGTACAGCATGAATGGAGCCGAGATCATCTTCAACCCCTCGGCGACAGTTGGAGAACTCAGGTTCCCCCCCCCCCACCACAAACACACATTAAAACACACACATACACACATGAAAAAACACAAATTAACGCACACACATGCTCAAACACACACACACACACACACACACACACACACACACACACACACACACACTGTTTACAGTCGTAGATGCTTTATGTGGGACTTCTAGTCCCATCAGACCACTCAGTGTATCACAGCTTCTGTATGTGCAGTTGTACTCCAGTAGTACTGTAGTATTATCAGAGTTTTGTACATAAGCAGTCATGTCATGCGTGTCCTTCAGTGAGCCCATGTGGCCGATCGAGGCCCGAAACGCTGCAATTGCCAACCACTGCTTCACCTGCGCCATCAACCGCGTTGGAACGGTGAGTGACTCAGTCATTCCCAGCATTCCTAGCAGTCATTCCAAAATCTTGAACACTGTGGCCGTGCTCAACCGCTAATCAAACACTAGATGCTGATATAAAGAACTATGACATCAGAAATGCAGTACAATTGACGAAACTGTTCACCTGCACCTGAATGAACTTGTCTGGACCAGAGACTGTGTGTCTGCAAATCCGCCCATCCATCCCTGCTGCCTCCCTCCAGGTAGAGCAGGTGTAAAACCTCCCTCCAGGTAGAGCAGGAGTAGAACCTCCCTCCTGGTAGAGCAGGAGTAGAATCTCCCTCCTAGGAGAGCAGGAGTAGAACCTCCCTCCTAGTAGAGCAGGAGTAGAACCTCCCTCCTAGTAGAGCAGGTCTAAAACCTCCCTCCTGGTAGAGCAGCTGTAGAACCTCCCACCTGGTAGAGCAGGTCTAAAACCTCCCTCCTGGTAGAGCAGGAGTAGAACCTCCCTCCAGGTAGAGCAGGAGTAGAACCTCCACATAGTTGAGCAGGAGTAGAACCTCCCTCCTGGTAGAGAAGGAGTAGAACCTCCCTCCAGGTAGAGCAGGAGTAGAACCTCCCTCCTGGTAGAGAAGGAGTAGAACCTCCCTCCTAGTAGAGCAGGACTAGAACCTCCCTCCAAGTAGAGCAGCTGTAGAACCTCCCACCTGGTAGAGCAGGTGTAGACCCTCCCTCCTAATAGAAAAGGTGTAGAACCTCCCTCCTAATAGAGCAGGAGTAGAACCTCCCTCCTAGTAGAGCAGTAGAACCTCCCTCCAGGTAGAGCAGGAGTAGAACCTCCCCATAGTAGAGCAGGAGTAGAACCTCCCTACTAGTAGAGTACGACTAGAACCTCCCTCCTAGTAGAGCAGCTGTAGAACCTCCCACCTGGTAGAGCAGGTCTAAAACCTCCCTCCTGGTAGAGCAGGAGTAGAACCTCCCTCCTAGTAGAGCAGGTCTAAAACCTCCCTCCTGGTAGAGCAGCTGTAGAACCTCCCACCTGGTAGAGCAGGTCTAAAACCTCCCTCCTGGTAGAGCAGGAGTAGAACCTCCCTCCAGGTAGAGCAGGAGTAGAACCTCCACATAGTTGAGCAGGAGTAGAACCTCCCTCCTGGTAGAGAAGGAGTAGAACCTCCCTCCAGGTAGAGCAGGAGTAGAACCTCCCTCCTGGTAGAGAAGGAGTAGAACCTCCCTCCTAGTAGAGCAGGACTAGAACCTCCCTCCAAGTAGAGCAGCTGTAGAACCTCCCACCTGGTAGAGCAGGTGTAGACCCTCCCTCCTAATAGAAAAGGTGTAGAACCTCCCTCCTAATAGAGCAGGAGTAGAACCTCCCTCCTAGTAGAGCAGTAGAACCTCCCTCCAGGTAGAGCAGGAGTAGAACCTCCCTACTAGTAGAGTACGACTAGAACCTCCCTCCTAGTAGAGCAGCTGTAGAACCTCCCACCTGGTAGAGCAGGTCTAAAACCTCCCTCCTGGTAGAGCAGGAGTAGAACCTCACTCCTAGTAGAGCAGGTCTAGAACCTCCCTTCAGGTAGAGCAGGAGTAGAACCTCCCTCCTAGTAGAGTAGGAGTAGAACCTCCCTCCTAGTAGAGCAGGAGTAGAACCTCCCTCCAGGTAGAGCAGAAGTAGAACCTCCCCATAGTAGAGCAGGAGTAGAACCTCCCTCCAGGTAGAGCAGGAGTAGAACCTCCCTCCTGGTAGAGCAGGAGCAGAACCTCCCTCCTGGTAGAGCAGGTGTAGAACCTCCCAACTAATAGAGCAGATGTAGACCCTCCCACCTGGTAGAGCAGGAGTAGAACTTCCCTCCTAGTAAAGCAGGAGTAGAACGTCCCACCTACTAGAGCAGGAGTAGAACCTCCCCATAGTAGAGCAGGAGTAGAACCTCCCTCCTGGTAGAGCAGGATTAGACCCTCCATCCTAATAGAACAGGTGTAGAACCTCCCTCCTGGTAGAGCAGGAGTAGACCCTCCCTCCTAATAGAACAGGTGTAGAACCTCCCACCTGGTAGAGCAGGTCTAAAACCTCCCTCCTGGTCGAGCAGGAGTAGAACCTCACTCCTAGTAGAGCAGGTCTAGAACCTCCCTTCAGGTAGAGCAGGAGTAGAACCTCCCTCCTAGTAGAGTAGGAGTAGAACCTCCCTCCTAGTAGAGCAGGAGTAGAACCTCCCTCCAGGTAGAGCAGAAGTAGAACCTCCCCATAGTAGAGCAGGAGTAGAACCTCCCTCCTGGTAGAGCAGGAGTAGACCCTCCCTCCTAATAGAACAGGTGTAGAACCTCCCTCCTGGTAGAGCAGGAGTAGAACCTCCCTCCTAGTAGAGCAGGAGTAGAACCTCCCTCCTAGAAGAGCAGGTCTAGAACCTCCCTCCAGGTAGAGCAGGAGTAGAACCTCCCTCCTGGTAGAGCAGGAGCAGAACCTCCCTCCTGGTAGAGCAGGTGTAGAACCTCCCAACTAATAGAGCAGATGTAGACCCTCCCACCTGGTAGAGCAGGAGTAGAACTTCCCTCCTAGTAAAGCAGGAGTAGAACGTCCCACCTACTAGAGCAGGAGTAGAACCTCCCCATAGTAGAGCAGGAGTAGAACCTCCCTCCTGGTAGAGCAGGATTAGACCCTCCATCCTAATAGAACAGGTGTAGAACCTCCCTCCTGGTAGAGCAGGAGTAGACCCTCCCTCCTAATAGAACAGGTGTAGAACCTCACTCCAAGTAGAGCAGGTCTAGATCCTCCCTCCAGGTAGAGCAGGAGTAGAACCTCCCTCCTAGTAGAGCGGGAGTAGAACCTCACTCCGAGTAGAGCAGGTCTAGAACCTCCCTCCAGGTAGAGCAGGAGTAGAACCTCCCTCCTAGTAGAGCAGGAATAGAACCTCACTCCTATTAGAGTAGGAGTAGAACCTCCCTCCTAGTAGATCAGGAGTAGAACCTCCCTCCAGGTAGAGCAGGAGTAGAACCTCCCCATAGTAGAGCAGGAGTAGAACCTCCCCATAGTAGAGCAGGAGTAGAACCTCCCTCTTGGTGGAGCAGGAGTAGACCCTCCCTCCTAATAGAACAGGTGTAGAACCTCCCTCCTGGTAGAGCAGGAGTAGACCTTCCCTCCTAATAGAACAGGTGTAGAACCTCCCTCCTGGTAGAGCAGGAGTAGACCCTCCCTCCTAATAGAACAGGTGTAGAACCTCCCTCCTGGTAGAGCAGGAGTAGACCTTCCCTCCTAATAGAACAGGAGTAGAACCTCCCTCCTGGTAGAGCAGGAGTAGACCCTCACTCCTAATAGAACAGGTGTAGAACCTCCCTCCTGGTAGAGCAGGAGTAGACCCTCCCTCCTAATAGAACAGGTGTAGAACCTCCGTCCTAGTAGAGCAGGAGTAGAACCTCACTCCTAGTAGAGTAGGAGTAGAACCTCCCTCCTAGTAGAGAAGGAGTAGAACCTCCCTCCAGGTAGAGCAGGAGTAGAACCTCCCCATAGTAGAGCAGGAGTAGAACCTCCCTCCTGGTAGAGCAGGAGTAGACCCTCCCTCCTAATAGAACAGGTGTAGAACCTCCCTCCTGGTAGAGCAGGAGTAGACCCTCCCTCCTAATAGAACAGGTGTAGAACCTCCCTCCTGGTAGAGCAGGTATACACACACTGCTCAAAACAATAAAGGGACCACTTCACCAACACAATGTAACTCCAAGTCAGTCTCACTTCTGTGAAATCCAACTGTCCACCTCGGAAGCAACACTGACAATCAGCTTCACCTGCTGTTGTTCAAATGGAACAGACAACAGGTGGAAATTACAGGCAGGTAGCAAGACCCCCCAGTAAAGACGTGGTTCTGCAGGTGGTGACCACAGACCACTTCTCCGTTCCTGTGCTTTCTGGCTGATGTTCTGGTCCCTTCTGAATGCTGGCGGTGCTTTCACTCTGGTGGTAGCATGAGACGGAGTCTACAACCCACACAAGGGGCTCAGGTAGTGCAGCTCATCCAGGATGGCCCATCAATGCTGGCTGTGGCCAGAAGGTTTGCTGTGTCTGTCAGCATAGCGTCCAGAGCATGGAGGCACTGCCAGGAGACAGGCCAGTACATCAGGAGACGGGGAGGAGACGGGGAGGAGGCCGTAGGAGGGCGACAACCCAGCAGCAGAACCGCTACCTCCACCTTTGTGCAAGGAGGAACCGGAGGAGCACTGCCAGGGCCCTGCACAGTGACCTCCAGCAGGCCACAAACGTGCACGTGTCTGCTCAAACGGTCAGAAACAGACTCCATGAGGGTGGTGGGAGGGCCCAACGTCCACAGGTGGGGGTTGTGCTTACAGCCCAACACCGTGCAGGACATTTGGCATTTGCCTGAGAACACCAAGATTGGCAAATTCCCCACTGGCGCCCTGTGCTCTTCACAGATGACAGCAGGTTCCCGCTGAGCACATGTGACAGACGTGACCGAGTCTGGAGACGCCGTGGAGAACGTTCTGCTGCCTGCAACATCCTCCAGCATGACCGGTGTGGCAGTGGGTCAGTAATGGTGGGGGCTGGCATTTCTTCAGGGGCCCACAGCCCTCCATGTGCTCTCCAGAGGCAGCCTGACTGCTGTTAGGTACTGAGATGAGATCCTCAGACCCACTGTGAGACCACATGCTGGTGCGGTTGGCCCAGGTTCCTCGCTATGGACCGGCCCGCCGTCTCCCAGACCTGAATCCCATCGAGCACATCTGGGACATCTTGTCACTCCATCCACCAACGCCACTTTGCACCACAGACTGTCCAGGAGTTGGCGGGTGCTTCAGTCCAGGTCTGGGAGGAGATCCTTCAGGAGACCATCCGCCACCTCATCAGGAGCAGCCCAGCGCTGAGCCTCATTCTGACTTGTTTTAAGGAAATTACAGCCAAGTTGGATCAGCCTGCAGTGTTTTCACCTTAATTTTGAGTGTGACTCCAAATCCAGACCTCCATGGGTGAATAAGTTTGATCTCATTGATGATTTTTGTTGTCAGCACATTCAACCATGTAAAGAACCAAGTAGTTAATAAGAATATTTCATTCATTCAGATCTAGCAGGTGTTATTTTAGTGTTCCCTTATTTTTTTGAGCAGTGCATAAGTATGTATACACACACACATATTTATATTTGTGTGTACATGAAAAGATTTGACACACACAGTTGAACGAGTGATAGGAAGCAGGATGTAGAAGAAATGTTGTCACACACGTTTGTTTCCTGCAGGAACATTTCAAGAGTGAATTCACGTCCGGCGATGGAGGAAAAGGTGAGATTATTCCTGGGCCCTGATGCTCATGGGAGGTGAGGTGGGACCAGCAGAACCTCGGTGCCACAGATGAAGCTGATCGACTCCTTCCGTCTGGAGCAGTTCATCGCTTGTTAGAGACAAACGAAGGAGGAAAATCCTGCAATCAACCATTAATATGTCCACCTTAGTACACTGACTTTGTAGTATTTGAGTGCAGTAATTGGTCATATAAACTAAAAGCAAAGTGGCGTGGCGCCGACAGTGTGCAGACATGAAACGGTACGAGATGTGACGCCTGGAGATCGAGAACTTCCTGTATTACTGAGTTGTGGGTGTCCCGAAACATTCGTCATCGTCAACCCCACGTAAATTCAGAGTCCCACTTCTAGATGCTTCTGGTGTTTTTTGCAGCTCACCATGACTTTGGACAGTTCTATGGATCCAGTTATGTGGCGGCTCCTGACGGCAGCCGCACGCCGGGCCTGTCTCGGACCAATGACGGGCTGCTGGTGGTCGAGATGGACCTGAACCTGAACCGGCAGATCAGCGACAAGTGGAGCTTCAAGGTAGTCTGAGATGTTTCAGACTTGAGCGACCACCTGGTAGAACCAAGCCCTCGCTGCAGTGGGATGGCTGCATGACCAGTGGAGTACAGATGTTCGTTTGTGATACTTCCAAGTCATGTGATCGCTACCGTGGTGTCTGATGTACTTGTGTATTTGTAGATGACGGGGCGGTTTGCTGAGTATGCAGAGGAGCTCACCAACGCCGTCAGAGCTGACTTCAAACCAAGCATAATGAAGGAGTAGACAACAACCCACATGCAGTATATGAAGTACATCTACTGCATGTGCTTGCAGTATTACACACTGTTAGTGCTTCATTGCTATTCTGTGCCTAAGAATCTCTTCAACCTCCAACATGGATCAGTTTGTCTTCCTTCACACTAATAAACAGATCAGATCTGTTCTGGTTCCAGTTGTTCACGTGTGTGTGAGTGTGAGTGTTCACGTGTGTGTGAGTGTGAGTGTTCACGAGTGTGTGAGTGCGTGTGTGTGTGAGTGTTTACGAGTGTGTGTGTGTGTGTGTGTGTTCACGAGTGTGAGTGTGTTCATGAGTGTGTGTGTTTGAGTGTGTGAGTGAGTGTGCGAGTGTGTGTGTATGTGTGAGTGTGTTAGTGTGTGTGTTTGAGCGAGTGTTTGAGTGTTTGTGCGTGAGTGTGTGTGAGTCTATGTGAGTGAGTGAGTATATGTGTGTGTGAGTGTTAGTGTGTTTGTGTGTGAGAGCGAGTGTTTATGAGTGTGTGTGTGTGAGTGTTAGGGTGAGTGTTTGTGTGTGAGAGCGAGTGTTTATGAGTGTGTGTGTGTGAGTGTGTTAGTGCGAGTGTTTATGTGTGTGAGTGTGTTTGAGTGTGAGTGAGTGTGTGTTCAATCACTTGAGCTCCTGATCAATCAAGCTTTTGTGATGAAATCCTTTAATTACAACATAGAAAATAAAAGCAGCTCTATGTTTGATAAAAATACAGTTTTAGATGCCTGATTTCTTCTATTTAACGTTTAAAGTTTCATTAAATAAACCAAGTTGGTGTGAAAGGTCTAGTGCATGAAGCTCCATCAATGAGTCACCAGTGAGAAGGAAACAACCACATCTTCACTTCAGCTCTGCAGAGTCTTCCGTCTATCCAGCGCGTTGCTGTGACAACGAGAGTTTTTTCCTTTTCCAGCAAAGTGAAGGGAACAGCTGAGCTGGCGTTCCTCCGTGTTCTGCACGCCACTGATGCAGGCTGCAGCATTGCACTGAGCGAGTTGATGCACGAGTCCCACTTTTGGGCGTCATTACCTGAGACGTTCAAGCTGGATCCCAGTGATGGAAGAGGAGGAGACAAGGGCGGGGCCTGTCAGGCTGGGGGTGGGACAAGGATGATGTCTTCATACAACCTGAATATGCGCTCACTATTTCCTGATTAACTCTTTTCCAGGTTCTGATTAGTAGTCGTCTGACATCCTCGTCAGTCATTCAGCTCTTGTAGTATTTCTAGAACCTCACACATCCACAAGTGCTGGACGCTCCGGCCCACGAGGGCGACCTGGGACCTCAGCAGCAGTCAAGTCCACCATCACACCATGATGTCCAGGTCCACCAGCACCAGGATCGGTCAGCTCTCTTTATACACAAACAGGATGTCCTCGTCTGTCCCATAACTCCGCCGAGCCTCTTCAAAGTTACTGACAGAGGTGCAGCATACCCCTGCTCAAGCGCGCACGCACGCACACACACACACACACACACACGATCCTTCATCAATCCACTGCCATTAAAATATCAACAATCATATTTGGAACCTGGAGGTTAAACATATTTGGCGTGTTGTCCGTGTGCATGTCAAAGAGGCTCAACGCTCTGGTTGGCGCCCGTCCTTTCAACTGTTGTGTGTCTGGTATCACAGATCAGTGAATAAATCCATCAGCTCTTCTTCTACATTCATAAAGGAAGTTCTCTTCTTCAGAGGGAGATATCACCATGTTCTATTGATTGATTGTCTTGCATCTGTCAATTATCACAGAATCAATATATCATTATACCACTGTTACCATGGAGTACGTACTGTGATCGTACTTCATCCTGAGTGACTCCTCTATGGTTACTTAACTAAGTACTACCAAATGGTGCAGAACTACTTAATACTGCTTACACTGATTCTGGTTCTCTTATAGAAGACTTGGAGCTTCCCCACATAAATATTTACAAATTGCAAAAAAGAGAAAAAGAAGTTATTCAGAGAAATCAATTCAAGGGTTCATCCTAGCACAGAAACAGAACTAGTCAAAGGTACCAGTGACCTCCTACTGGTACCAGATGAGGGACTGGTCTCTGTGCTGGTCTGATTAGATCTCAGTGCAGCTTTGGTACCATTGACCACCATATCCTTCTACAGAGACTGGAACCTGTCACTTGTATTAAAGGAACCACACTAAACTGGTTCAGGTCACATTTACTAGGTCATCTCAGTTGGTACTGGTTAATGATGGTTCCTCTGAGACCACTACAGTCAGTTCTGGTGTTCCACAAGGGTCTGTGCTTGGACCAGTCCTCTTCACCCTGTACCTGCTTCCTCTAGGTCACATGATCAGGAAACACTCCATTAATGTTCACTGCTATGCAGACGACACTCAGCTGAACTCATCAATGATCCACATGGAACAAACCAGCTGACTGAACTGGAGGCCTGTCTGAAGGACAGGAAACATGGAGGACCATCATTTCCTTTATTAAACTCTGATAAACTGAAGTTCTTGTGCTGGGCCCAAACACCTGAGGACCACCTGATCTGATGAGACAGGTACCCTGGATGGCACCACCCTGGCCCCCCCCCGTAGGAACCTAGCAGTTCTCTTAGACCAGGACCCTTTAACTCCCACATTCAACAAATCTCCAGGACGCCTTCTTCCATCTACGTAACATCGCTAAGATCACATCCTGGCTCAAGAAGACGCAGAAAAACTAGTCCCTGCTTTTGTCACTTCCAGGCTGGATTACTGCACCTCCCTCCTACCAGGCTGGACTAATAAGTCCCTAAAGACTCTCCAGCTGGTCCAGAACGCTGCTGCGTGTTGACTAGAACTGGTAGCAGAGACCAGGTCTCTCCTGGACTGCTTCTCTGCATGGCTCCCTGTCAGATTCAGAACAGAATTTAAAATTCTTCTTCTACCATCAAAGTCCTCAACAGTCAGGCTCCTTCATCCCTGCCAGAGCTCCTAGTCCCCTATGATCCAGCTAGAACCCTTCACTCCCAGGATGCAGGGTTCCTGCTGGTTCCTAGAGTTCTAACAGTAGAATGGAGCCAGAGCCTTCAGCTATCAGGCTCCCCTCCTGTGGAACCATCTCCCAGTTTCAGTCCAGGACCCAGACCCCCTCTCTAGGTTTAAGAGCAGACTTAAGACCTCCTTGTTGATCAGGCTTATAGTCAGGACTGCTTAGGCTGGCCCTTAGATCTGCTGCTCTAGGCTCAGACTGTTGGGATCTCCCATGATGCACTGGGCTTCTCTCTCCTCCTCCTGTCCTCGTACGTGTTACTGACTCCTCTTCTTCTCCCTTCATCCCAGATCCTGGTCCTCCTTTCTCTCTCTCTCTTTCTCTCTGTCCCTCTCTCTCCTTCTGTCTCTCTGTCTTCCTCCATTCTCTGTCCATCAGTCTCTCCTCCTTTCTCTCTCTTTATCTCTGTCCCTCTCTTTCCTTCTGTCTCTCTGTCTTCCTCCATTCTGTCTGTCTCTGTCCATCAGTCTCTCCTCCTGTCTCTCCCTCTCTTTCCTTCTGTCTCTGTCTTCCTCCATTCTCTGTCTTTGTCTCTGTCATCAGTCTCTCCTCCTTTCTCTCTCTCTTTCTCTCTGTCCCTCTTTCCTTCTCTCTCTCTGTCTTCCTCCATTCTCTGTCTTTGTCTCTGTCCATCAGTCTCTCCTCCTTTCTCTCTCTCTTTATCTCTGTCCCTCTCTTTCCTCCTGTCTCCCTGTCCTCCTCCATTCTCTGTCTTTGTCTCTGTCCTGCTCTCCTGCTCTCTCTCCGTCCCCACTGATCCTGGATCTGCTCCACCTTCCTGCTGGTAAAGGAAGGTTCTGGTGGCTGCTGTTGCAGGATGTGCTGCTGATGGAGAATTGTTGGGTGGAGGTTCATTGAAGGAGGGAGGTGCTGGACCTGCTCTACTTGGACAGAGTCAGGACAGAACTTTGGTTGGGGTTTGGTGACACACTAATAAACCTGATTGGACTGAATTCCCATTAATAGATGAATTAATAAATCAATTATAAATGACAGCAGCTATGGGCGTATGTGTTCTTGGTTCCACTTGTGTACTCACTGTCAGAATATGCTGGGTTGTTGTAGAAGATGCAGCCTGTGGTTCTGTTGAAGCCGCACACAACCACAAAATGGCCCTGGTACTCTGGTTTCCTGCAGAAGCACTTCTGGCCCACAGGCAGGAAGCAGCAGTATTTGGCCGGCGATGAACACAGTTCACAGGTCAAGACAACGGCGTTGACCAACACAATTGCCACGTGGCTCTGCTCCAGATGAGACTGGATTTCCTGAACTGTCACAGAACTATGAGAGGGAACCACAAATGCTCGTCAGTGTTTGGTGCCAAAGGCGTCATGGTTGTGAGGAAGATGATAAAATGCCTCACCATTTCTTGACCACCACGCCTTTGTTATCTGCTTTCAGGAAGAGCTCGTTCACTCTGTCCTCCTCTGTATCAAAGTGCTTCTTATAAAAGGACTGCAGCAACAACAGGACATAGACAGATGAGAACCCGCTCACACCTGGTTCGGACTGAGAGACAGTCTGGTCGTCTACCTGGTTCCTGAAGCCCTTGTCAACCCCCAGAGTCTGAGTGCAGAAGCAGTGTTTGATTCCCAGGTGGGACATGAGGTACGCCAGGTCAATGGTCCACACACTCTCGGTCATCTTCAGTTCCCAGCAGGCCCTCTGGAAGTCCTCATCGCTGACCGGGTGGAGGTACCTGCACCACCACCAACATGACTTGGATTAACCTTCATCTTCAGCGAAAACATGACCGCTCGACTATGCGTGACCCGAATGGTTCTACGAGAGCTGAGCAGCACGTCCGTGTGACATGGCTGCCGTCAGGTGAGGCTGGATATCATCTTGGAGCGCGTTTCCACTGGCTCTCTTTGGTTCGGTTCTGGTCGGCTCGGTACGGGCGCGTTCCCACTAGCACTGGTACCACGTCAGCGTGGGTGGACTCACCGGACGAGAGTTCCCCGGCGTAATTTGCGTGTGACACAAGAACAATGGAGGCAGCGTGATGCCTGCTGCTCGTCAGTGGTTTTTGCTTAAACTAAAAGTGAAACAGAACCCAAGAAAAGAATGAGAGACTTCACCGAGCCATGACCAGGATTCCACCGAGGCCAGGATGATAGGAAGTAGACCACGTAAGCGGGTGAGTTACCCAATCAGAGCCCCGCTATGTGTTTACGTCACATTTTAGTTCCCGCTTGGCTCACTTGGAACCCCAGGGACAGGGACCAAAATGGTAACGGTTAGTACCGTGTCGGGGGCAGTGGAAACGGGGCCAAACCGACCCAAGCCGAGCTGAAGTGAGCAGAGGGAACAAGCCATTAGATGGTGGGAATCATTGTTTGGTGCCATGGCAGTGGTGGGTTCTTCTCCTGGTTATAAAGTGTATTACCAGGAAGTGATGTCATCATATCAATTTACCAGATTGTGTATTTGCCTTCACCCACTAAGCCATTTAGCCACACTTCCGGGGATAATGCAACAAACGTCTTATCTTATTAGATAAACTCGTCAGTGCCGACCTGTCGATATCGAGGAATTGGGTCAGAAGTAGCACCGCGGTGTACGATAAGGCTCGTGGTGCCGGTACTGGGATGTTTGACATGTTCCAGACTTACTTGAGGACCATCCTGGAGCAGGCTAAGCCGCAGTCCCAGTGGTAAAGCTGCCGGATGACGGGCACGTTCAGCAGGACGACATCCTCTGAGGAAACCGACGTTATGACGGTTATTTTAGCCTCCAGCAGCGACGTTACAAGCGTCAGAGACGCCTGAATAAGGTGCGACTCACCTGTCATGCTGCTGGGCTCTCTCTCCTTGGACGAGCTAGCTAGCCAGCAGCTAACCAGCAGCTAACCGAGCTGCCCAGGCTTGTTTACAGCATTTAGAACCCGGCACTAGGTGTCCTGGTGCTAGATGGCACCAGGTGAACACAACAAGTGTTGCTAGCCGGCTAACAGCCGCAGCTCCCGCTGTGTTAGCAGGCTGCCAGGACGAAGATGAGGTGGAACACTGACGTGAGCCAGATCGGGCAGGGAGGCTCCCCCTGTCCCGAAGAATCCTGCTTTCGTGACTCTTCTTCTTCTACGCTTTTACTACTGGGCCTCTGGCACAGGTGCACAGCGCCACCTCGTGTACCGGACTCTCGCCCTTCTCTTTCCCTCTTCGGTTACGGAAATACAGGAGAAATACCGAGATAATGAGGGCGTGTCTCCACCTCCTGGTTCGTGTCCAGAGTAGAACATGAATACAAAAGTGCAGGACAAGTGAGGCTCCAGCGGTGAGTCCTCCTCCAGTGTGACAGAGAGCCTTGCTCTCGTGTCGTCAGCTTTCAAAAGCTCGCAATCGTGTACATCGGCTCTCAGGTCAAATCCACTCCACATTCAAGGGTTCACCCTTCCAACGCCTTCCAGGAGAACACGACAAACGTGTTCCCATGAAGAACATCTCTGAGTAGAACACCAAGGGACACCACCTGAAGCTGGTGGGGAAACTTGAAGCTGCTGTACAAAGATGGAATTTTTGGGTGAAGCTGAAAACATCGCATGTTCAGCAGTTATTTTGCCCCCCCCCCCCTTCTTCTCTTCCCTCCTCTTCACCTCTCCCCTCCTCTCTTCTCCTCCTCCCCTCTCCTTCTTCGATTGATTGATTGATTGATTGATTGATGGATGGATGGATAAAATTCAAACCCAAATGAGGGGGAGATGTTCGGATGGGAGTGAGAAAGACTGGTTTAAGCAAGACGGTCCGCTTAGATGCCCCCTCAGCTTGTGACCAGTGGGCCCATCACAACCCTGACTGGGAGGGCCTCCACTTGTAGTTGGAGCGCTGCTCCACAAACAGGACTGAGCAGAATAACGTGGTTGTGATCTACGCCAAACATCATCATCCAGACACCTTTTTATTAAAACACTTTGGAATTGACAACAATTGTCGTCTGCATCAGAACTGATTCATTTCTGGTGAAATCCAACCCTGCTGATTGAGGCAGACTAACTAATCAGAGAAATGAAGTGAATTCAACAAATGACACATTTATTGGCATCATTGTTCTATCTCTGGACGCCATCCCACTCAGCAGCTGGAAGTCAGATGAGGAAGAATGTCAGCCTCAAAAAGGCCTCTTCGTTTTGCTGTTTGAACTTCCAATGAACTGGATTCCATGTTTTTACTTGATTGACAGCCTGAGTTTGCACATTTCTGAACTCGGGGAAGAGGCAGGTCTTCTAGGTTTTAATCGAGTCGCGTCTGAACTCATCAAGTCCCGAGTCTTCAATTCTGACATGGATTTGCTTCTTCACTGGACGATGTGGCACAAAGACAACGATGTCAAATCCTAGCTAGAACTACTGGTATACAGTCGTCACGTTGTGTTTCAGTGTTACTGATAATTCAAGTACAAGATGAAGGCATCTACATGAACCACCCTGGAGGAAGAGGAGCGTCCACAGTGATGAAGCTACAGTGAAATGTTTATTTAGATTCATGATCTCCGGTTTCAGCCACGAGAACCAGGTCAACCACGACAACATGGACACGAGCTCGGAAATCACCCACACCGCAGTGAACG
Organism: Aulostomus chinensis; assembly: GCF_037954235.1. Taxonomy (NCBI): domain Eukaryota; kingdom Metazoa; phylum Chordata; class Actinopteri; order Syngnathiformes; family Aulostomidae; genus Aulostomus; species Aulostomus chinensis. The sequence goes on along the minus strand of NC_141325.1, from coordinate 31,321,818 downwards.
ATGCGCCGGCTCCATGCCCAAGTTTGGTGACGACAACTGTGTTCCAGCTTACTTGGACTCGTCTGGTCGATGTCTCAAACCGAGTGGAACGTCTGTGTCATGTCCGGTTGGGTCGACTGATTTGGTTTCATACAAAAAAAAGGTCCACAGGCCTCGTATTCATCGGGTACGCCGTCGTGCAGGCTGCCTTCGTTGGCGTTATCAAAGCTGTTCTTGCCGTGGATCTGCTTGAGGTGTTTGCGGAGAACCGGCTTGTGAGCAAAGACCATGTCGCAGTAGTTACAGCGGTGCGGCTTGTTCCCACTGTGCAGGTTGAGGTGGTCCAGCAGAGAGCACTTCTGGGTGAAGGTCTTCCCACAGATCTTACACTGGAAGGGTTTGATGCCGGCGTGGACGCGCATGTGGCGGTGTAGGTTCCCCTTCTGTGTGAACGTCTTCCCGCACAACAGGCACATGAACAGCTTGTGCATCTTGAGGTGGTTGGCGTAGTTCTCCAACTGCCGAAAGACGCGGGCGCACTTGGGGCACTGGTGGTACCACTGGAGGGGCTTGTCGTAACTCCTCTGGTGCCCGCTGTGTTTCTCTGCGAGAGGGGACAGATGAGGCGGCGTGAACGGGTAGCCCGCCATACCAGGAGGCAGCGCCATCTCACTACTGCGACTGTCCACCGTGGAGTTGATGAGTGAGTGTTGGGGCTCTGGGGAGCGCAGGGCGGAGGGGGGGCTGGTGACTGAGCTTTCTGCTGTGTCAGACACAGTCTCCACCTTCACTATGGTGATGTCACTCTCCCCAACACCCTGCCTGGCGTGTGCCCCTGAGACCGGGAGAGGGGACTTGGGCTCTATGATGACATCATCATCCTCATCCCCACTGTTGCCATCCTCTGCCTGCTCCTCCTCCTCCTGATGGACTGTCCTCCCCTGCTCTAGTTCTCTGGAGGCATGCAAGGATGACCCCTCCTCCTCGCTCTCATGCCTCTCCTCCACATCCATCGCCAGATGGCGTGGCGGCTGCGGTCGGATGAACTTGTTGAGCGCTTGAGTACACTGCTCCACAATGTGGCCCATCTGGAGGAAGCTGGCCACCGTCAGGTAGTGGACCAGTTCCAGCTCAGGGAACTCCAGCTGGCCTGTGTAGCAGGAGAGCAGCAGCTGCCGACCCACCTTTGCCTCCTGGATCATGGAGATCTGGATCTCCTTGGAGTCTTGCTGGAGGATGAACTGGTCTCTCAGGAAAGACGAGCCAGCAGCAAACACCACCTTGTGTCCGGGGACTTCCAGCTGGTTGATTCGCACTGTGACGTCACAGAAGCGCCTCTGGTGACGAAGGAGGTTCATCTTCTGCAGCATGGAGTCCCCAAACGAGGCAAAACGGAACTGCAGGATCACTTGGTTCTGGGCCATAGTGAACCACAGACCGACAGCACCAACCTGTGAAGACACATTCCAAGACTGTCATTAATGTTTCAAATTAAGAGATTTTAGCACAGAGGACGCAGTTTCTGACCAGCAACTATCAAGACAGGGTAAGTATCTATGATCACACGTGGTCCTGACAGGAAACGCCCACATAAACAACCAGAACAGGTCATTTCCAGTGAGAGGAACCTGCTGGGCTTCACCTTAAAACCAGTCAGCACCAGATGTGGTCATGCCATAGAACTTTAATCTCGGTGGTTAAACTTTACTCATAAGGTGAGCTCACAAAACACAACATTAAGTCAAATTTTTACGGTAATGCGCGTTGGCATCGGTAAGTGACTGGATATGGTTCTGATGAAACACTTCAACTGTTTAATCGAACACAGACTGATCCAAAGGCGAGGACTGGTGCTTGTGGCTGCAGGGTCCGGTAGCTGATGCTAGCCCGCGGATCAGAGCCACACGGGGCTGCGCTCGCACAGTTTAAAGGCTGAGCGTTGCTGCGGAAAGAAACCAAGAATTTCAAGGCCCGAGTCCGAGCTGCCCAGTTCAGTCCAACCCGGCGATGTTACGGTTATCATTAATTTATTGTGAGGAAAACCACGGCTTGTCGTGTCGGGACAGAGTCACCCGTCCACCGCTGCTACGTTGGACTGAGGCCGAACTCCTCCGGTACAGAGCTGCATCGCGTCGGCTAACGGGCTGCTTGCGGCGCAGCTAAGTAGCTGCATACCGAAGTGTTTCCCTTCAATAGTTACCTGTTGTCACCTGGAACCCTAACCCAAGAGGGAGAAACTCTGGCCCGGGTCTGTCCGCGTCCGCTTCTTCGTTGTTTGAGGCAGGTGTTCAACAGCTTTGACGCGGGACGAGCGCCCCCATGCGGCTTGGATGTCCTTCAAGTCCAATCGAGCCAAAACTCTGGATGCTGAGGAGAGGATGGACCAGACTGTTGCTCCACCGGTCGTGACATGCTTTTAATTCTTACTAATAAAAAATATCCCTCCATCATCCATCCCTCCATGTTCTCCCTCTCCTCCTGTTGAGGGTGGTGGGGGTGGAGCCTATCCCAGCAGCCTTCCCCCTGGACAGGTCACCAGTCCATGGCAGGGCCAACACATAGAGACAGACAACCATTGGCTCTCCCAGCCAGGCCTACGGTCAATTTAGAGTCTGGATTAACCTGGTCCCTCTTGATGTCTTTGGACTGTGGAGGAAGCTGGAGTACCAGAGAGAACCCAGCAGGAACAGGGAGAACATGGAGACTCACCCAGAAAGACCCCGTGCTGCAGCCGGGGCTCCACCCACAACCTTCTTGCTGGGTGGCCACAGTGAGGACCACTGCTCCACCCACAACCTTCTTGCTGGGGGCCACAGTGAGGACCACTGCTCCACCCACAACCTTCTTGCTGGGGGCCACAGGGAGGACCACTGCTCCACCCACAACCTTCTTGCTGGGGGCCACAGTGAGGACCACTGCTCCACCCACAACCTTCTTGCTGGGTGGCCACAGTGAGGACCACTGCTCCACCCACAACCTTCTTGCTGGGTGGCCACAGTGAGGACCACTGCTCCACTGGGCCGCCCCGAATGTATACATATTCTAAATAAAATATTTTAAATAGTGAAACGTACATTTTTAATCCATTTTATTAATGCTTGGGAACAGGAGTCGGGAGCTCTGGTGTGAATCACCAGTTCAGGATCAAATTATCGTATCAAACCAGCAAAATGCTGTTGTTTCACACATTAGTTCAGTCTTACAGACAGGAAGCAAAGGCTGCTGGGTAATTGTGACTCCGCCCCTGACATCTACCATCTCACATGAGAGTCTGGGTGACTGACAGTTCCAACTGTGTAAGAGCACATTTGTCCGCTAGAATACTTAATGAATGTGGCCCAGTCACATTTAGGACTATTAATTATAACATCATTTCCTGTCATGATGATGGTCACAACATCATATCAGAAGCATCAAGCACACATTAACATTTAATAAAAACAATCCAATCATAAAGTAGTTCATCTTAATTATCTGCCGAGAGAACACAATGATTTCTCTAGAACATCAAGATTAGTGATGTCACATCCTCTTGAAGAACCTGGAGAACAAAGAGAGCAAACAGGACATCAAAGTGCATTTGGGTCCATTCCCAACACATCTGCAGTCATTTATGAGTGAATGAATGTGTGTTGGATTAACGTCAACACAAATCAAAGATATGGAAATTAATATTGCACTTGCTGTCTGTGGTTACAACTCATAGCTCCGATCCAGCGAATCACTGGTCGAGTCAAAGTCAACACAGCATCTCAGCTGTGTTGACTTCCAGTGACTGACCAGCACAAAGTGAATCTTCAGCATTCTGTCACACCACCTGATGCAAACAGGAAGTGTGGCGGGATGTTCGCACCTGGAGCAACAGTATCCAGCCACAGCGGCTAAAGAGACCATGCTAACGGCTGCAGCAGCGGATACAGACGACAACTTCAGAACGAAGGATGATCCTGCAACGAGACAATGACGGGTGACGAAGAAGCGATGGAACGTGTTTTAATATTTTACATCAAAATTGTCACGAGCATTCTGGTATCATGAACACACTCAGTCAAACAAACTGGCAGGGTTTGGCGACGGCGTCATCACCTCGTACTTTAGCCCACAGGACACAGGAACTTTTGAGAGTCTGGGAAGTAAAGATGTGATCATCAGTGACGAGCAGAGGTTCGCTGCTGTTCCTCACACCTCAGCTGACATGCTGAGTGTGTGTCCATACACACAATAACCCAGTAGTCACCAGCGAACCCATAATAATCTGAATTTATCTTGTTTACATGTACTTTGATGATGTGTTATCTGAAAGAGACTGATAAAGATCAGCAGTAAGTACATAATTCAGTTTGATTTCTATACATGAACTGAATACAACAGAAGACTGGGCAAGAATCAAGGCCTCTTGCTTGTGATGTTGACTGACATTCTTTAGACCAGGGGTGTCCAAACTGGTCCAGTCAGGGCCGGTGTGGCTGCAGGTTTTCATTCCAACCCAGCAAAAGCAACACCTGATCCAACAAATGAGCTGTGAGGACGCAGCTTAGTTGATTTAAGTAGAATCAGGTGTTGCTTTTGCTGGGTTGGAATGAAAACCTGCAGCCACACCGGCCCTGACTGGACCAGTTTGGACACCCCTGGTTTAGACAATGAGGGCAGTCAGCATTTAGCATTTAGCAGAGGTCACGTCGACAATGCAAAGTTTTTTTCCATTCCTCTGGAATTTATAATTTGTTTTCAGTGGTAAAAGAAAGAGTGACATGATGAGCAAGTAACAAATCACGGAAGGATATATCCTTTAACATTCAATCAAGGCCTCTTGCTTGCGATGTTGACTGCCCTCATTCTCTAAAGAATGTCAGTCTACATGCGGACCATCTGGTAACTCCAGAAGAACAATGATTTACTCGCCCTTTTCCACTGACTAACAGCTCGCAGGATGATGTAATAGTTCCTGCCGTTCTCCAGAGGAGCGTTGAGGAAGCCTCCGTAGTGACGTCCGTCCCCCACGGTGAAGTTCATCGCTGTTGTGATGTGTGAGACGTGAATCTGGGCGGCGATGTACTCGCTTCTACCGGAGGAGCAGGTGAACACCACGACGCCTTCTACGGGAAGCACCAACACCTGGTAGAAACTGAGGACCAAGAAAAAAATATTAAAGCTTTATCTTCATGTCACAGCACAAGTTTCACTTCAAATAAATGTTGCTGTCATCATTTTGGAGTTCCTGTAAATGCAGGAACTCATTCTCCAGCTTTGCAGCTTTTTAACTTTTCCTGTCTGCTCCCATGTGTCACTGCTGCTACCTGATGGCGTCCAGAGCATCAGGTGATCTGCGTAGCCTCAGAGTTGGTGCAGGGGTCTCAAACTCTCTGTAGTAGACAACTGGTGCTGCTGGAGGTTCTGTCAGATGTACATGTACACGTGACCTCAGCGGTATCATATATCAAATCAGCAGACAGCTGGTGCAGGTAAACGCCGTTACCTGTCAGACTGGTGTTGGTGCTGATGGAGGCTGTGAATTGTGCTGACACGGCAGTGATGGAGATGCTGTAGTTAGTAACTGGAAGAAGGTCGAGACAGACCTCCACCCACTTGGCCCTGGAGCTCAGAAGCTGCTTCCGTCTGTCATGGAAGGTTCTCTCATAGTCTCGAGTTCCCGAGTAGGTCACCTGGAGGAATGACAGCAGGTGAGAGATTTCACCGTAGAGCCATGGACTCCTGGGCAGAGGAGGTCCGGCGTTACCTTGTAAACTTCCGTATCCTCTTCATACTTCTCTGCTCTCCAGTGCAAACATTTCTCATTGGATATGTAAAGGTGACTGATAGGAGGCTTGATCTCTGTGAGGTAGGAGACATGAGAATATTGATAGTCCACTCAGGCGGGTGTTGGATCACCAGACCAGGTGACCTCTACCGGCGGTTACGCACCGATGCACGTGAGCGTTGCTCGCAGCCAAACACCAGAGCTGCTGCACACAGACACGTTGGTGCCTCTCCAGCTGCGATAACCTTCCACACAGCGATGCATCGCTAGGCTCCCATTACGCCAGACCACCTCTGAGCGGGCGAGGAAGGGAACCGGGCCGCATTTGGCTGGAACACAACAGCTTGGATTCATTCACTCAGCAACCGACCGACTGAACCTGAGAAAAGGGTCAGAGCTGACACTCTACTGTGTTTTCTTCTCTTTGACGTTATTGTGACTGCTACTCTGGAATCACCACAGGAGAATGGAGCTGTCCAGACGTTTGATTGATCAGCTGCACGTTGAGAAGACAAATTAACCCAGAACTTTTCTGCTTCTCACCATCCATCCATCCATCCATCCACTCATCCATCCATCCATCCACCCATCCATCCACTCATCCATCCATCCATCCACCCATCCATCCACTCATCCATCCATCCATCCACCCATCCATCCACCCATCCATCCACTCATCCATCCATCCATCCACCCATCCATCCACTCATCCATCCATCCATCCATCCACTCATCCATCCATCCATCCACCCATCCATCCACTCATCCATCCACTCATCCATCCATCCATCCACCCATCCATCCACTCATCCATCCATCCATCCATCCACTCATCCATCCATCCATCCACCCATCCACTCATCCATCCACCCATCCATCCATCCATCCACCCATCCATCCACTCATCCATCCATCCATCCACCCATCCATCCATCCATCCACTCATCCATCCATCCATCCACCCATCCATCCATCCACCCATCCATCCACTCATCCATCCATCCATCCATCCATCCATCCATCCATCCACCCATCCATCCACTCATCCATCCATCCATCCACCCATCCATCCACTCATCCATCCATCCATCCACCCATCCATCCACTCATCCATCCATCCATCCACCCATCCATCCACTCATCCATCCATCCATCCACCCATCCATCCACCCATCCATCCACTCATCCATCCATCCATCCACCCATCCATCCACTCATCCATCCACTCATCCATCCATCCATCCACCCATCCATCCACTCATCCATCCATCCATCCACCCATCCATCCACTCATCCATCCATCCATCCACCCATCCATCCACCCATCCATCCACTCATCCATCCATCCATCCACCCATCCATCCACTCATCCATCCACTCATCCATCCATCCATCCACCCATCCATCCACTCATCCATCCATCCATCCATCCACTCATCCATCCATCCATCCACCCATCCACTCATCCATCCACCCATCCATCCATCCACCCATCCATCCACTCATCCATCCATCCATCCACCCATCCACTCATCCATCCACCCATCCATCCATCCACCCATCCATCCACTCATCCATCCACCCATCCATCCATCCATCCACCCATCCACCAATCATCCATCCATCCATCCACCCATCCATCCACTCATCCATCCACCCATCCATCCACTCATCCATCCATCCACCCATCCATCCACTCATCCATCCACCCATCCATCCACTCATCCATCCATCCACCCATCCATCCACTCATCCATCCATCCACCCATCCATCCACCCATCCATCCACTCATCCATTCATCCATCCATCCATCCACCCATCCATTCATCCATCCATTCATCCATCCACTCATCCATCCACCCATCCATCCACTCATCCATCCACCCATCCATTCATCCATCCATCCATCCACCCATCCATTCATCCATCCATCCACTCATCCATCCATCCACCCATCCATCCATCATCCATCCATCCACCCATCCATCCATCCACTCATCCATCCATCCACCCATCCATCCATCCATCCACTCATCCATCAATCCATCCATCCATCCACTCATCCATCCATCCACCCATCCATCCATCCATCCATCCATCATCCATCCACTCATCCATCCATCCACTCATCCATCCATCCACCCATCCATCCATCATCCATCCATCCACCCATCCATCCATCCATCATCCATCCATCCACCCATCCATTCATCCACCCATCCATCCATCTATCCATCCATCCATCCACTCATCCATCCATCCATCCATCCATCCATCCATCCATCCATCCATCTATCCATCCATCCATCCATCCACCCATCCATCCATCCATCCACCCATCCATCCCTCCATCATCCATCCCTCCATGTTCCCCCTCTCCTCCTGTTGAGGGTGGTGGGGGTGGAGCCTATCCCAGCAGCCTTCCCCCTGGACAGGTCACCAGTCCATGGCAGGGCCAACACATAGAGACAGACAACCATTGGCTCTCCCAGCCACGCCTACGGTCAATTTAGAGTCTGGATTAACCTGGTCCCTCTTGATGTCTTTGGACTGTGGAGGAAGCTGGAGTACCAGAGAGAACCCAGCAGGAACAGGGAGAACATGGAGACTCACCCAGAAAGACCCCGTGCTGCAGCCGGGGCTCCACCCACAACCTTCTTGCTGGGGGCCACAGGGAGGACCACTGCTCCACCCACAACCTTCTTGCTGGGGGGCCACAGTGAGGACCACTGCTCCACCGGAACACCAAAGAGATTTTTACTGAAGTGAAATTAAAACATCTTGCCAGCTATGTGGTCGAGTTTGATTGTGAATGGTTACGAGGGAACCCTGCTAACACACAGGAGAACCTGAGTGGCTCCTGACAGCATGTCTTTCCAGGAGGAGGAGGAGGGGGAGAAGGAGGGAGGCAGCTATACAGGAACTGGGGTTTTATTATTTAAACCACCAGAGAACTGGCAGAACCCTCAGAAAGGAACTCAGAACCAAACAGACTAACAGGTGAATTCACCAGGAAAAGAGAGCAGTCGAGAAAGAGCAGGAGGAAGAACGCCAGGAACGAGCTGAGTGACCGTTTCCCCCTGAGAGGACATGTGATGCGTCCACTGTGTCTTTGTAGAGATGTAGAATCTAAGAAGAAGAACAGCAGTGGCGGTCCAGACACGCGTCACCAAGCTGATTCCTGTTACGGCTGAAGCTTCAACATGGTGGTACTAGTTTGTAGTACTACTTATGTCACATCCCTGACTACTGTACCTCTGCAGCGTACTGATACGGGAGTCCACTCTCCTGAAGACTGACAGGTTGAAATTGCATTTCCAGTCTCCTGGTGAAATCCATCCACGCACTCATACAGCACCACAGTGCTGGGACGGCTGGTCCTGTCCCACAGCAGGTTAGTATGGGGAGGGGTTAGTGGGGGGCCACAGCTTATTTCTGCACACAGACATGAATTAGGAAGAAGACAGCAAGTCAGTGTGGACGACTAGAAGCTGCAGCATCAGTGGATTATGTTCACGTGACAGCGTTAACATCAGAGTAACAACCCAAGAGTGCAGGTAGAAGGACAAGGGCAGCCCTCATGATCACCTTGGCACTGCAGAGACACCTGGTCCCAGTCTCCACGCCCAGTACAGATGGACACATTTGTCTGTCCAACACTGCGATATCCAGGGAGACAATGATAAAGAGCCTGCGAGCCCACGGTGGAGCTCTGATCCCACAGCAGGATGGAGTGAGGGATGTCAGGAGGAGCCCCACAGTCCACCTCTACACACATGAAGACCAGACTCTTTAACATCTGGACAGCAGCTGGACAATCATAACCAACCACAGAGCTGCTGTTACCTGTGCAGGAGATCTTTGGTTCAGTCCAGTAACCCTTAGTGGTGCACAGGGACACCTCGTCTCCTTCACTGTGATAAAATCCTGTTTTGCAGTAGTAGGTGACCATGCTTCCAGGGGTGGAGCTGCCATTCCACACCTGGCTAGTGTGTGGCAGCACAGGAGGGTCACCACACAGTATTGCTGAGACAAATGTTACATGGAGGTGAAAAAAATCAGTCGCAGCAGTCGCTCTTCTAGTCCTCAACAAACCTTTGGTTCTGTTGACCCAAGTTCCAGTGGAGCTTTGGAGGTGCTGCGTCAAATCACTGCTCCCAGTCAGGAAAGTAGTTCCAGCTACGTGTCTGATTCTACCACTACAACGTCTCCTCATGTTAAACTGGTATTCATCACCAAGGTTACACACAACCCTCCTGATATTAATGCACTTCCCACCCACTACCAGTCATTATGCTAAGCTAACTAATGCGGCTCTCAGCTCCATAGAGGAGGGGCTCAACCTCGTGTCTGGTTCTGGGGACAATGAACAATAAGGGGCTTTCACTAAAAGTGGGTGTGTGTCTGTAGGAAAATGATCTGCCCTAAAATATAAATCAATATAATAAGTAATAAATATAACCCCCCGAGACATGGTAAAATAGAACTATAAGAAGTGGAAGAGGACTGCTGTTGCCTAATCTGTGAGTGAATTACCTTGGCATGAGAGGGTTGGGGTGGTCCACTGACCGCTATCACTACAGATAGACACATGATGTCCTCCTTTGTTATAAAAGCCGTCTTTACAGAGATAGACCACAGAACTGCCAGGGGTCGAGTTTCCGTCCCACACCTGCTCACTGGATTCTATTACTGGAGGATTTCCACATAGAATCTCTACATGGAACAATCACAACATCATATAAGCACTAGCATGTGGAACACAGCAGTAGGGGACAGTGCAAAACTGAAGACAGAGGAGCGAGGTACCTTGGCAGAGCAGAGATGCCCCAGTCCACTGTCCAGCAGAGGTACAGGTGGAGACATCGCTCTGTCCACTGTTGTGGTATCCAGAGTTACACTGGTAACGCACTTGAGAGCCCATCCTGGAGCTCCGATTCCACAGCATGAAAGAGTGAGGGAAGGCTGGGGGGGGGCCACAGTCCACCCCTGCAAGCCAACAGAGCCATGCATGAAACCACGGCCACCCGAGAAAACCGCTCAGAAGAATCGGTCCTTGACATGACCTCCACACCCCTGGAACTGGCCGATGGAACTCAGATGGGCGCTTGTTTGTTCTGTGCCGTTAAGGTTGATGTCTACGATTCATCTAGAAACCTTAATGTGTTCATTGCACTTCAACAGAAATCCGTCATGACCTCCAAGGTGTGAGAAGCAGCACACAGTGGCGTGGCCTCCCGAGGGCGGTCAGGTTTGAAGAGGAGGCGGAGCCATGTTTTGATTTGTGAGAAATATGGGGATAATTAAATTAAATGCGTCATGTAACAATTCATGGACGTTCAGAAATAAAATGTTGTCCAGCGTTATCATGAATTCATCTGGGAACCCTTACAACTGAAAGAAAGAATTTATTTCCAGAATTTAACGCTGCCAGTGAAATTTCATTTTCACGTACCAATGATACCGATCACCCCTCCACCCAGGGGCGGGCCAACAGACCTAACATTCAGAAAACGTCTGTTTTTCATGGTGTCAAATGGACTGAGTGCTCTCCTCCGGGGCTCACGGCTCCCTCCTGCTCCGGCCCTCGGCTGAGGAGCAACCGGCCGACCGGAAGAAGAAGTCTTCAAACTAAACTAAACTAAAGGAGGAACCGTGACTTGCTGTCACCTGCTACTCTCATCAAGAGACTCACAAACTTTGGAGAGAGTTAGAATAATATCAGGGTTGCTGCCATTTTCATACTAGAGGACACAAGTCCTCTAAGGTCCTGAGTTATGCAAGGGTTAAAGGTCAAGGGTTAAAGATTAAAGGTTAACGGTGAGGCACTGGTGCACACTGGCAATAATATAAAACGAACAAGCATTTGTACTTAACAGTGACTGTTCTGAGCACCCAGGAGTGAAGAAAGTTCATGATAGTTGTAGTAGACAGTTCATCATCATCATCATCATCATCATCATCCTCATCATCACCATCATCATCCTCATCCTCATCCTCATCCTCATCATCATCATCATCCTCATCATCATCATCCTCATCCTCATCATCCTCATCCTCATCATCATCATCATCCTCATCATCATCACCATCATCATCATCATCCTCATCATCATCCTCATCATCATCACCATCATCATCATCATCCTCATCATCACCATCATCATCATCATCATCATCACCATCATCATCATCATCCTCATCATCACCATCATCATCATCATCATGCTCTAATGTTGAGGAGAAGATCTGAGCAGCAGACAGATTCTCTGTTACCTTCACAGCGCATGCTCCGCCCCCTCCACTGTCCATCAGCTCCACACAGTGACGTGTTGACTCCGCCCCTCCACAGGAAGCCGTCACCACACTCAAACACAGCCACACTTCCATATGTGGTGCCTGTAGCTGACAGCAGAACTGAGCCCTGCAACGGTGCCGGCTGGCCACAGTCCACCACTAAGGCGGGTCAGAACATCAGTCATGTTACTCCTTTCCTGATTCAGCCAGCAGGAGATGGTCATGTGACAACTAAGCACGAATAATTGTGGCTGTCCAAACGCTCACGGACATTTTCCACAGCAGACATTTTTGGTCAATTATTTATCCAATTCATGGTTCCAGAGTGATATTTTAGTCAGCAGCAGTGTGGTACGGGCGTGCTGTTCACTCGGTTCAGATCCAACCCATCCTGGAATTACTGACTAGTGACTTCTGTGAAAAATGTCAAAATTTTGGACTCAGAAATACTGATTCTTGTGAAACAACCTGTTAATGGAACCGTACCTTTGCAGAACGCCTGGTCTTGGTGAGGGTGAAATGGCTCGGTTCCATCATGGACTTGGTATCCCCGCCGGCAGCTGCAGTCAAAGCTGCCGTCCAGGTTCCTGCACTGACCCCCCTCTCCACACAGCCCTGAGATCCTGCACTCATCAATGTCTGCACAACCAATGGGAGAAGAACATGAGCATGATATCATCACCTCTACTTCAGTTTGGAGAACTGGTGCATCTCCATGGTCACACTGGTTCTGGTGGTACTGGCCAGTAGTTTGGGTCTTCTCTCATATTTTAGGAGTTCTAGGTAGTTTCCAGCCCATCGGTGGATGGAAGAGAAGAAAAGTTACTGGGGAAACGTTTCCAATGTTCTGTAAGCTGTGCCAACATTATCCCATTGGTCTCAGGTCCAGTTCTCTGTCAGCCTCAGTCTCATATTTCTGTTGACAGAAGCCTTCTGCCACACTGTGTCTGGCTCCTCCTTCTTGGTCAGGGGGCATCTGACTTTGTCACATACATCATGGCTGCCATTCCTTACTTCTTCTTCAGCGTTATGGAGAGTTGATGCCACGGACATGAAGATGAACTGAACACTCTTGTCATGTGGGATCTTTTAGCTTGTCGGTACTGAATTGAACATGTGAGTTGTGATGTTTTCTTTTGTCTTCAGTTCAACTTTACGCATCATCAGGAGCTCATTGTGTCACTTCTATGTTCGGCCCCTGGGGGGTTGTTGATGCCTGGTTAGAACCTTTGTGAGGGTGCAACCAGCTTGTTGTGTATTTGGCTGTTTGGTGTGTGTGTGGGAACAAAGGCCTGAGGACTGAGGGCAGCTCATGGCCTCCGTCTCTTGCTTTGTCTTGTCCCGAACGTCCTGCTTGTACCTTACTTCTTCATAAAACCTTTCAGCTGTACCGTCATCTTAAGGTGTTGTTGAGCGTAAACTGGGAGGATTCAGAGCAGCCTGCTGGATGCTGGCGTGCAGCTGATGGCTGGACTGAAGCCTCCACTGTGCTGCTGCCCAGAAGCTTCTCCTCTCCACTGTCTGCTGTAGCAGGTCCAGTCTGAGGATGGCTGCTTCATGGCTCAGTGCCTTCACTTCTCTACAGACATCCAGTCTCCCAACATTCCATGTCCACTGATGGTGATGGTCTTTGGGAGGCTGATCCCAGGAACAAACATGTCACCTCCACCCTCAGACAAGACACCTGACTGGTCTGGGATGAAGATATCTGACTTTATCCATCCTGAGGTTCACTGAGCAGGGAGCTAAGTGGTGGACCCCCAGCACCCCTGTTCTTCTGCCTGGAACCGTAGACAGATCCCCCCGGTTCAGGATCAACCAGTAACAGAACTGTAGTGCCCTCAGAGGTGCTACCTCTCCCTCAACCCCCAAAACCACTTCAACATCACATTAATTAATTCAATTATTAACTTGAACACATCTGTGGGGGAAATTCCATTCAATATTCAGAAAACTTAAATACATACAGTTGTTTTAAATCACTTTTTGTGTTCTCATGAAAACTATTTTTTCTTTAAATGATTGAGAAAATAGCAAAATTGCTGTATTTTCAACTAAATGCTTATGCTTGTGTGGATTGTGTGCTTTAGCACAAGTAGCTCATGCTCCTTCACATTAAGGTAGAACCCGAGTGTTCTAGTTAGTTTTGCCCACATATCTTCGTGGCTCCTATTTGATCACGCAATCATGCGTCTTGATTAAGAAGACCTGGATCATAGCGGACAGTGACCTGGAAAACGTTAGCTGCCGTTAGCCGTCAGTCTCCATTAGCTTCCAGCTACATGTAAGTGTCTGGCTCTTCCTGCATTCTTGGGTCACAAAGAAGTGATGCAGGAGGGAAAAAACATCTTCATGAGCTCTGGACACTTTAAATTAGATAAAATATTCTTTTTGGTTCAAGTCATTTTAATAATATCAAAGGATTCTATGAATGTTGGAGACAGGACTCCAGTCTACTTTCTTCTGAGCCGTGTGGGTCAACTCACCCTGGCAGTGGGTTCCATCATTTGGGATGAAGATGGGCAGGTTGTTGGAGGGGTGGTATCCATGCAGGCAGGTGCAGTAGAAGCTGCCGTACGTGTTGTGGCAGGTGGTGTGCTGCCCACACATCTTCACGGCTCCTATTTGACATTCATCTTTATCTAGACGCAGGAACAATGCAGGTACAACCTCATTATTAAGGTGAAGACTTAGGTTCCTGTTCTCTTAATCCCCCTTGAAAGCAATACTTCACCAAAGATGGGATTTTTTGTGTACAACTAATGGATACTGACAGCTAACAACTGCTGAACTGTCATCATTCATCCGTTTACAAACTCTCCAGGTCATCGTCTGGTAAAATCCACATCTTCTGAACCTCTGACTGGAGATAAAAGCTAACTGTAGCACTTCCAGTTCAGCGCTACTGTGAAGCAGCACAAGGACGTTCATTCTACTAAATGCTTAAGCTAGGGTTTTGATGCTTCAGCACAAGTAGCTCATGCTCCTTCAAATTTAAGCAGAACCAAAGTGTTCTGGTTCATTTTGGTCTCCAGTCAAAGTACTTGTGGATTACTGATTATGCGTCTTGATTAAGAAGACCTGGATCATAGCGGACAGTGACCTGGAAAACGTTAGCTGCCGTTAGCCGTCATGTCTCCATTAGCTTCCAGCTACATATAAGTGTCTGGCTCTTCCTGCATTCTGGGGTCGCAAAGAAGTGATGCAGGAGGGAAAAAACATCTTCATGAGCTCTGGACACTTTAAATTAGTGTTTGAAAGATAAAATATACTTTTTGGTTCAAGTCACTTTAATAATATCAATAATGAGCAAAAAGTTGATAAATTTACAAACCCAGCAGATAAATCAGTCTCAGGTGGATTTGCAGTCCGTGTGACATAAGTCCATCAACTCACGAGGTAAATATCTGTCCCTCTAGCTCCTAAATGCTAATCAATTAGCTGGGCAGGTAACAGTAAGATCTCAGGTGTGAAACTGTGCTGGTGAGCGCTTGTTATGTCCAAAACACTGAATCTTTGACTGCATGTCATATTATACACAGCCATTAATTCCATTGTTGAGATTAACATCTAAAAAGTTTAAATGAATTAGAATATTGGATGTCCAGAACTACCTTATGAGTCATTTTTGACTCCATCTCTCTTCTGAATCAGCTGAATCAAAGAAACTTCATAATACATGAAAATAGATAAATACATCATAAAACATGAAAAAACGTTTCCCACCTTGACAGGAGGATCTTCCATTTCCCACAAAACCATACTTGCAGTTACAAACTTTTCCAGAAAGATCAGCCTTTTCTTCACATGTTGCATTAGCGTGGCATGTAGCACATACGTCCTCCAGGGTTTGGCTGGTTGCTGGCATGTCTGTGTGTGTTTGGGGAGGGGGGGGGGGGGGGGGTTGATGTGCATCCATTAGTCAGGGTCCTGAAGGCAGCTGCTGGGTTTCTAGGTGACTTTAACACACTAAAATATAATTGACCTCCAATAATCACCAATATGCTCACCTGCAATCACACAAAGCAGAAAGAAGACAATAACAGTGTTGTCAGCCATTCTCTCCAGAGTGGGATTCTTCCCTTCACCTTCTCTCCTCCTCGTCTCTGCCTTCTCTCCGTTTCATTTTGACTTCCGGACTTTGGAGACACTGAGCGGATTTGATAACCAGGATTCAGATGACGCTGGGAGCGAAAACCCTTTCAGTGGTTTTGCTGCAGCTGGTTTTAGTGGTTTGACATGTTCAGTCACACATGTTGATGCCACTGCGGAGGATGATAACGGCTATATTTGGTCCAACGAACCTGCTGCCACTCATCAGTGCGTCCTCAGACGGCAGCTGTCTCTCACTGGCTAAAAAGAAGCACACAGGGGACGCAGGTCCCAGTGCGGCTTGTGTGGCATAGTTCATGTTTAGGAGTGTTACTTGTATACGGGCGAACAAAACATCCCAAAATAGAGGCTCCTGACTCGCTCGTTCCGCGTAAATGGGCCCATCATCCTCCCCCAACACCAGTTTGTGGAGGGTGGGAGGGGGAGATAAGTCTGGTGAAGTGCTATCTCCCCCCAGCAGGGTCTTAACTGGGGCCTGTCACTCAAACCAGTCAACCATGACCTCACACCAGTGCTGCTGGACTGGGCTGATTAAACCCCGCCAGCCCCCCCACACCCCAGTCTGACTGAGTTACTGAGGAACGTTTCACCCAAATGTCAGATGTTTCTTTCACCCAAACATCCAACGTGTAATGATATTCTATATCCAAAAGGTCAAAGGTCACAAGCAATGTGGCATCATAATGTTGTGCCCAGTAGGGGAAGAGCAGTCATCTTTGGCATGAGGAACTCCTAGTAGTTCTGCGTGTCTCCAAAGCCCTGATCAGTGAAAGACAAAAGCCGAAGGAGCTGTTTTTGTTTTCCTGGAGACACCAGAGACCAGTCTAGTTCTGATGGTCTCACGGGATCCACACCAGAGACCAGTCTAGTTCTGATGGTCTCACGGGATCCACACCAGAGACCAGTCTAGTTCTGATGGACTCACGGGATCCACACCAGAGACCAGTCTAGTTCTGATGGTCTCACGGGATCCACACCAGAGACCAGTCTAGTTCTGATGGTCTCACGGGATCCACACCAGAGACCAGTCTAGTTCTGATGGACTCACGGGATCCACACCAGAGACCAGTCTAGTTCTGATGGTCTCACGGGATCCACACCAGAGACCAGTCTAGTTCTGATGGTCTCACGGGATCCACACCAGAGACCAGTCTGGGCCTGATGGTCTCACGGGATCCACACCAGAGACCAGTCTGGGCCTGATGGGCTCACACACTTATCCATATATCCATGTATAAAGAACATGGAGATTCTCCATGTTCTCATGTAATATGGTTTATGTATGCATTGTCCACGTCATGCTGCTTGTCTTTACGTCTGTTGTATGAACTGTGCCTTTGAGATGCAAAGATAAAAGATTAAAGCTGCTCTCATTGTTAATTTGGTGTTAAAAGTCGAGCAAATAATTATTGGATTGATGAAAGGAGTTCTGGGCCCTTCAGTCCCCGGCAAGAACCTCTGAGGTGGAGGTTAATTTACTAGTTTCTGTCAGGCCATCCTGGCTGAAAGTGGTACGTTCCTTGAGCATTCTGACAGAGAACGTCTAGGGGGAAGATATTTAGCAGACTTGCGGGGAACTTTCAGGATGTTCTGGGAATGTTTAGGGAATATTTTAGAATACATATCCAGTATGGGGCTGCACGGTGGTGCAGTGGTCCTCACTGTGGCCCCCCAGCAAGAAGGTTGTGGGTGGAGCCCCGCTGCAGCACGGGGTCTTTCTGGGTGAGTCTCCATGTTCTCCCTGTTCCTGCTGGGTTCTCTCTGGTACTCCAGCTTCCTCCACAGTCCAAAGACATCAATTTGGGGACGAGGCTGATTGATTCTCTAAATTGACCGTAGGTATGAATGTGAGTGTGAATGGTTGTTCGTCTCTGTGTGTTGGCCCTGCGATGGACTGGCGACCTGTCCAGGGTGAACCCCGCCTCTCGCCCGTAGATGCTGGGATAGGCTCCACCCCCCCACGACCCTTACTAGGAAGGAATAAGCGGAAGATGACGATGACGATATATCCAGTATGTTCCCTCCAGGTCTTCAGTTCTTGTAATTGGTTCTTGGAACATAGTTTTGAGACTTTGGGGGAACAGACTGTATTATGCTCCCCTAAATGTTCCCAGAACATCCTGGATGATCTCTGAACATTGACCGAACAGAGCCCCCCCATCCTTTACTGAAGTTTTGGAACCAGTGGGGACATTCACAGAACACACTGGGAACATACCTAGACCATACAGCTGTGGAACAGAGCTGTGGTTCTCATGTATTTATAGAGAGCAGAACTAGTCCTGGCACAGTACCATGATACCACATCTCATGACAGAGCCAACCAGACCAAAAATGTTAAAATGCCCTTTATTTTTATTCGTTCTTGACTGAACAGACCTGATGTCATTCGAACAGCTCAAGTCCAACATGCTTTTCATTTTCTTGGTATCAAAATGTCATCAACTTCAGAGTTATGGGAACATCATTTTGAC
Source organism: Aulostomus chinensis (assembly GCF_037954235.1). Classification (NCBI taxonomy): domain Eukaryota; kingdom Metazoa; phylum Chordata; class Actinopteri; order Syngnathiformes; family Aulostomidae; genus Aulostomus; species Aulostomus chinensis. The sequence goes on along the minus strand of NC_141325.1, from coordinate 31,303,196 downwards.
CCAGGAGTGTGAAAGTGAGCCCAAAAGGAAGCACGCCACTCCTCAGCGTAGCTTCCTAGCTCCACCCTAACCACCCGCACAGTTTTATGTCCAACAACTGCTGAGGAAAAGAGGATTTGAGTAAAAGCGTCAGTAGAAAACCTAGCTTCGGTGCTTTCATGCGTAGCTTCACAGTCCTGATCGGGCCGTTTCAGGATGCCACGCGGGACCCTTGACCTCCTGAAGGGTCATAGAAGGGTGCAGAGGCAGCAGCGCTGTGTCCTGTGTGAAGGCTCAGCTTCCTCGGGTGGAGGCAGGTCGGGTGGAGGTGACTCGTCTTTAGATTCTGACATGGAGCCGCTGGAGGTGTTAAACAACTTCCCACAAACCAGGTCAGCAGCTCTACCGTCCATGACGGACAAGTCCGTCACCGTCTTCTCTCTGAGGGACATGTCTCCATCATCGTCGTCATCTATCAGCACAAATTCCTTCAGGTAAACCATGGTGACACCTTGCAGGCTGTGGTTGTCTCCCAGGTCCTCCAGGGTCTGGGCGTCAGCAAAGGTCAGTGTGGACGTCTCTGTCAGGGTCTCGTGGGGGTCGGTGGAGTTGTCCTCCGGGCCTGAGTAGGCCTGGCTGCTCCAGTCTGCTAACCAGATGGAGTTGCTCTGAAGACTCTGGTGTCTCATGCTGTCCCTCTGGTCTGGGCTGTTGGACATCTTGTCTGTGCTGTCCCTTGTGAAGGCATCATTGTCTATGGCATGGCCATTTCCAGGGTAGATCTTAAAAGCCACCTTCTGGAGGTCATGGTGGATGTTGACGCTGCTGCCCCCTGCTGGGGAAGGCAGCATGACGCTGGCAGCATCGCCCTGTTTCTTCATCTAATTATTTGACTCCGCTGAAACGGAGAGCAGGAAGCTTGTTAGTGGACGGGTGAGAGATCAGTGCCGGGTGTGAATGAGAGAAGAAAACGTAGGAGCCAACTTTTTAAACTGAACTTTCTACACATGCAGGTTCATAAAGTGCAGACATGCAAAATGAGGCATAGCTCACTTAACAAATGAAAGTGTGGCTCCATTATTCATGACAGACATTACCACCACACACAAGCACCCCATCTTCAGCCACGTACTTCGACATCCCACACACTTACATACGCTCAGAGAGAAAAATCACATTAGGGTTGTTGCTGTGACATCACTTTACATGCGCCTCCCTACACCCTAGGTAGGTGGCTGCACTCGTCACTCCCTCTCCCGGTGTACCAGTAAGATTTACTGGGTTTAGATGAGCAGCAGGTAGATATCATAGAGACTCTCAGAGCCTCCAAGATGAACGAGAGACCTACAACTCCAGTTGTGCTCATGTCACAGTGTTTCAGGAGTGAAGTGTGCTCGAGGACTCGTTCCCCACACTGAGGTCACCCGTTCCTCTTGTCTCTTTAGCTTCAGGCTGCTCAACACTGTCAGAGCGCCGCTGCTGGAACTGGTTGAATTTGTGTCTGAACTGATAAAAAGTTGTGGAAGTTGCTGGAGGACGCAACAAGCTTTCATTCCTCCATGTAGACTGTTGATAGTGGAGCTCCGCCCACTCTACGTTTGCTTCCCTGTCACGTCCTCAGCTCTTCCTGTCTATCAGTGTCCTGCCACACAGAGCTGAACACCTTCACCAGCCAGACATCAGGTAGTACTACTACTGTGTACTAAGAAAGTGCCGGCCAGGCTTCATGAACAACAGTGGACTGTGAGATTGGCTGCTCTGAATAAATAAGTGAAGCTGGTACTTTTAAGAGAAGCAAAAATAACTCTGATTCCCTGAGGATGGTCTCTTTGAGGATGGAGACAGAAGAACTCCTCTAAAGTGCTCTAACCCACGACGAGTGTGTGTGTGTGTGTGTGCAGGGGGGGGGGGGGGGGTTGCAGAGATGAAACAGGAGCATTTCAGATGAATGCATCACTGAGTTCTCCAGAACATTGAAGTCTATCAGAATGCTCATGCCTTCCCTGCCTGATAGTCGACTCCTTCACCAGTATTTGTCAGCACTAAAAGCTCTTATAACAGACGACCCTCTCTCACTTGACTGAGTCGCATGCATGACAGAATCGGGACTCTATAAATGAATAATAGCAGTAATGTACATGTTGTGGCAGCGTGTGGCAGCGGCGCAGCAACAATGGATAAAATATAGATATGATTGAACAGCCCTGGCTGGATGTTTGTGTGCCAGCGAGGACTCAAGAAGCTTTGACTGCCAGGACAGAAATAAACAACCAATTAAATCAGGCGATGATGGAATCCTGTGAATACCAGGAGAAACATGTCAGTCACAGCAACATCTCCATCTCCTGATTTGTCGGAGGAACGTTGTGAAGTATTACATATAAAGGTTGCATATGTGGAGAGACAGAAGGACACAAAGAACTACGGTGCTAAGTGGTCTGATTTCCTTTGAAAATAAATACGGCAGAAGTGTGACTGCCTCTCTGTCCCAGCAGCAGCAACGACAGCACTATTGTTCTACACAGACATACAATTTCTCTTCAATCTACAACAGAAATATCCTAACATGCTCAGTAGAAAACAAGTCAACTACAAATTCAGCTTTGATAGATGAATTTACCTTCAGCCTCCGCAGCTGAAAACCACATGGTAGCAGGGGGACGGGGCGGCGGCGTCCGCTCTTCTGCAGACCAGTTGATGAAATGGACTTTTCTCCCTGAGCTGCTGCTGCTGCCACCCCCCCCCCCCCAAAAAAAACCTGGCGTGAAAAAGTCTTAAACATGCATTCTCTCAAGTGACCAGCAGGTGGCATATTAACTGGTTACAAAAACATTGCATAGTACAACAGGGGGTGGGGCCACAGAGATAAGACCTGCCCCCCTTACACTACTTACAGTTTAGCGCCTGCATGTCTTTATAAGATCATGGTTGTGTTCTTTGGCCCCATGGGCAGTAAACCCTTGGCAGAAAGACTCAAAGTTTCACAACATCACATAAATAAAAGCTACACCTCTGCTGGTTCACCACTCGACCACAGAAGAACTGAACCAGAATTGTTCAAGTTAGTTCCGGTCCCCAGTCAAAGGGTTTGTGGACTGCTGATAGTACACCTGGATCAAGGAGACCTGGATTGTACCAGACCACCTGGAGAGTTTGGAAACTGATGTTTTTGGACAGTTTAGCTGTTGTTAGCCGCCAGTCTCTGTTAGCTTTGAGCTAAATATGCGTGTCTGGTTCTTCCTGCATTCTAGAGACAGAGAAGTGATGGAGGAGGGAAAACCTCTGCGTGAGGTCAGGACTCCTGTTAGTGAGTACTTGGAGAGAAAGTATCACCATGATTTATTCACCCAGTTTGCCTCTCAAGTTTATGGTTTGTTAAATAAATTATGGTCCCATTATAGATAAAGTAGGAGCGGCTACCTTAGGGTTGATAGCGTGTCTTCAGTTCTGATATGGTCTCAAAAATCAAGATGCCAACCTCACGCCAGCCACACCTACTTCTGTAATCGTGTCTGCTGGGAGGCATTTGATGGAGTTCCCTCAAATACATCCATCAGAGTTTTTTAACATGGTCTGTTGTTGTCATTGAAAGAACATCTGAGGTCTTTGTTCCTGTTAGAGAGCCGCCATCTTCCTTCATGAACGCTGCGGCTGCAGCTCAGTGACGCATGAACGCGTCCTCTCTCAGCTGGACTGAGGGCGCTCTGGTAAATAATGCAGCAGGACAGACTCTGACATACATGAAGGCTCAAACACATTATTGAGGCTGATTAAATATTGACTAGGACTCACTCCTTGTAGGAATTATTCCTGTGTTAGCCTAGCATGCTAAAATGGTTGGCACGGCAACAAATGCAGACAACAGAACTACACTCACTGGCCACTTTATTAGGTACACCTTGCTAGTACCAGGTTGGACCCCCTTCAGAACTGCCTTAACCCTTGGTGGCACAGATTCAACAAAGTACTGGAAACGTTCCTCAGAGAGTTTGGTCCATATTGACATGATAGCTTCACGCAGTTGCTGCAGATTTGTCAGCTGCACATCCGTCATGCGAATCTCCGTTCCACCACATCCCAAAGGTGCCCTACTGGGTTGAGACCTGGAGACTGTGGAGGACAGTCACCTCATTGTCATGTTCAAGAAACCAGTCTGAGATGATTCCAGCTTCATGTCATGGTGCGTTATCCTGCTGGAAGTAGCCATCAGAAGATGGGTCCACTGTGGTCATCAAGGGATGAACGTGGTCAGCAACAACACTCAGGTAGGCTGTGGTGTTGCACCGATGCTCAATTGGTACGAAGGGGCCCAAAGTGTGCCAAGAAAATATCCCCTCACCAGTACAGCCCCACCAGCAGCCTGAACCCTTGATACAAGGCAGGATGGATCCATGCTTTCATGTCGCTGACGCCAAATTCTGACCCTACCATCCGAATGTCGCAGCAGAAATCCAGACTCATCAGACCAGCCAACGTTTTTCCAATCTTCTGTCCCATTTTGGTGAGCCTGTGCGAGTTGTAGCCTCAGTTTTCTGTTCTTAGCTGACAGGAGTGGCACCTGGCGGGGTCTTCTGCTGCTGTAGCCCGTCTGCCTCAAGGTTCGACGTGTTGTGTGTTCAGATGCTCTTCTGCACACCTTGGTTGTAACCAGTGGTTATTTGAGTTCCTGTTGTCTTTCTATCAGCTGGAACCAGTCTGGCCGTCCTCCTCTGACCTCTGGCACCAACAAGGCATTTTCGCCCTCAGCACTGCCGCTCACTGGATATTCTCTCTTTTTGGACCGTTCCCTGTAAACCCTCGAGATGGTTGAGCCTGAAAGTCCCAGTAGATCAGCAGTTTCTGAAACACTCAGACCAGCCCGTCTGGCACCGACCACCATGCCACGTTCAAAGACACTTAACTCACCTTTCCTCCCCATTCTGATGCTCGGTTTGAACGCAAGCAGGTGGTCTTGACCATGTCTACATGCCTAAAGGCATCGATTTGCTGCCATGTGATTGGCTGATTAGTAATTTGCGTTAACGAGCAGTTGGACAGGTGTGCCTTATAAAGTGGCCAGTGAGTGTACAGCTCCTATTAGTGCTCACTCGCATCCTTTACTGCAACCAACGTGAGAAACCACAAGCACCCAGGAAATGTAATGTAACAGAATGTGGTTTGAAAGAGCAGCAGCAGTAAATATACCTAGAACAGTAACGGGTTCATTGCAGCGTCACACACTAAAGTGAAGGTGTGTTGGACGCACAGGTGACCTTTAAACGCTGTTAGATGGTGAGAGGTTTGACAGGTTCCTACTGGGAACGTCCAGTAACTGAAGGCTTTGTCTTCCTTGTGTCCATGGAGACGTGACACACTGGAACCTACAGAGGGAACTTTTATCTTACATGTTCCAACAGCTTCTGTAAGGGTTTATGGGGGACGACTTTAAACAGGACATATTTAGAGGAATTTCAGCTTCTGTCCTACTCTAGCAATGACATCATCCACTATCGCAATGACATCATCCACTATCGCAATGACATCATCCACTATCGTGTTGTGCCAACTCAAACAGACCAAGAGATTAATTCAGAGATGTGACAATTGGTCCAGCTAATCCAGTCCTGAATTCAAGTGACCACATGCTCTTGAACAAAGGATTGTAAAAGAGGGGTGAAGACTCTGGCCACTGGCCCCCCTCTGAGAACCTGGCCACTGACCACATCCAAGAACCTGTCAAAATGCTATTGGCTGAGAGCCAGTATCATCCCACAGGAAGTGACATCATCGGCCTCCACATATAAACTTCAGCACGAAGAGGATTCTCTCTCTCTGGGTGATTTTCTTCTCTCGGTGGTTTTCCTCTCTTGGGTGGTTTGCAACGTCTTCAGAAGAGCCGACCTCTCCGGTTCTCCACTTCGGACCTCGAGTGCAGTGCAGCGACGACAGAGACTCCACAAGGACACCTCTCTCCCTCCTGTTCACTCGTCCAGAGAAGCCACCGTCGAGCCACGTGAACTGGTCCCTGGTGAAAGAAGCCCATCCCAGCTTCTTCACCTTCCCACCAGTAACTCCAGCAGACCCTGCAGGCTGCCCCGCCGCTCTGCTGCCCTCTCTCTCGCTCTCTCTCCGCTTCGTTATTAACATTCCACAAGTTCTACCTCCATGGTGCTAACTAGCGGCTAGCTAGCCTCAGCTAACTAGCCTAGCTGTTAACCCTGCTGCGATGCTAACTGGTTGCTAGGCAACCAGACTCCCCCCTCCCCTTCCTCACACCCTCACTCACACGTTTACACACACACACACACACTTTATCACTTGTATCTTTCGTTTAGATAACCGTTACACCAGCGTGTTGCTGATTGATGGATGCACTGTGTCAATAAACCCATTTTATTATCAGAGAGAAGTCGTCGTGTCTTTGTGTGCCAACTTGTGGTCACGTGTCTCAGCAACAGCAGCGCTGTGATCTCCTCCAACATCAGAGCCGTCCCAGGTGGTTGATGGTACAGGATATTGACTGTTAGTGGATCAACTCTGTTAGAGACTGGTAACTGTTACAAGGTTGTGTTTTGATGGAAATCTTGTCACAGGGCGCGTGGGGCGGAGGAGCAGTGACCTGTGCCCTCACCTCACAGGCCCATCGTGATCATGTTACGTTCCTGTGTCAGGCAGGAAGAATCATGTGACTTCTACGTGTTAGCAAGCTTGTTGATGATGGACGGAGCAAGTACACGCACTCAGTTTGTACAGCACCTCTCTACCTTAGAGGCACGCACACACACGTCACCATCAGCGCCGCGTTCAGGCCCTGACCATCATTTTTATGAACAGAGTCAAAGCGATGCAGTAAAAGTTAACGCAATTAATTACGTGCCTGTGAATGGAGAACAACGAGTAACCGGCAGAGGGCGGTTGTGGTTGAAGCTTAAACAATCAGAGTGTGTGTGTGTGTGTGTGTGTGTGTGGAGGGGCGGTGCCTGCCGGGCGCTGTGAACGAGCTCCGGCGGCGGGCACAGGCAGCCGGGCCTGCGAGTCAGAAACTTCATGTACAGATAAGCGGGACTGGGAAGTCTGTCGCTGCTGAACACGTTCGTTCTACATAACTTATGAGAACAATAAATATAAACACACAAATAAACGAGATGACGTCACGCTGAGTGGTTCCCATGACGCGCTAAACTAAAAAAACGACAATTACCAGCGCGCCAGTTGAAGTCAGCCACAGTACCAGACGAGACGACCAAGTCCAGAATTCTGCTGGTCAGAAACACAAACAGACGGCGAGCGAACTGAGACAAACAACATGAAGCAGCGCGAAGAGAATCAACGGTTTATTGGGGTTCGTTTCTTCAACATCACACACACAACACTCAACTACTGATGAATTCATACACACGACAGGCAAGACGTTGATCTCTACATCCTCGTTTTGATCGACAGCTGATATTCGGTATTCGGTTGAGATTAGAGAGCTGTGAGAGGAGAGCGGATCCTTCCTTCCTGCGGGGGGGGGCTGACGGAGACTTGGACACACTTTTTGGTGTACATTTTTGCCGAAAGCCTTCTCTGATTGCCACAGGCGTCTAAACCCGTTCACACGGACCTCCAGTCTCCGTCCAGCCCCCCACGGTTCAGGTGAGGGACCACCGCACCAAGTATCTCGAATCTTCCGTATCAACTAAGAGATTCGTCAGACTCAAATATTCAGCTTTGAAGTCCTAGCGTCATTTAGTTTTCAACATCTTGCAATAATGAAGCCCAGTGAGGATCCGGGGACCACATCCACCCCTGGAGGGACCTGCACTCCATGTCCAGGTCGGTAGGGGACAGTCCATTGGTTCCCAGGCCTCCCGGGCGGGGGTGGGGGGTGTCGTCCCTCCCTCTCTCTCCCCCTTCACCCGAACAGCAGCAGCAGGACGATGCAGACTGAATTCACTGCAATCAGAGGGACTGAGACACACATGGCGGCGTGAGTACCAGGGCTCCTGGGTCATGGGTCAGGGTCAGGCCCTTCCGGACGCGCTGAGCTCACCTCTCATCACCGTCCTCACCGACCGGACGAGGTTCATCAGCTGCACTCGGATGCCCGGTTCATCTCCAAACCCCCCGACACTCTGGTCCGCTCCCCAGCCAACTAACGGGGGAGAGACTTCACGTTACATCCGCCACGAGGTGTCACCCCTCACGGGTCGCCTAAAATAACACTGAGTTCACGGATTATTTCTACTTCTTGAACTGACGAGTGGTCCTCGAACAAACGGACAACACCGGGCATGTCGGTAACTCACACCAAGCATTGACAGTACTGCTAGCTAGTTAGCATGAGTTAACTGCATCCGGGTTCGAATCTCTGTGACACATAAATAAAAAGTTTCAACTGACTCACTTTTACTGAGGAACCTTTCTTCGTGTAACACTGCCACCGCATTCACGCACAGGACGGCTGCTTGGATGAGGGCGTACAAGGTAAACGCCATGCTAGCGCGACACCTGGCTAACCACGACAGCAGGCACCTACGTGCGTCTGACGCTGCCTACGGTGGCGGAGGAAGGACAAACACAACCCGCATCCAAGTATAGATTTACTTAGGCCTTGATACCAAATGCTCAACTAGGTCAAAAGTGTAATTGAACTAGATGGGAAACAGAAGTGTTTATGTATATTTGCGGGACTATTAAGGTTAGAAAAAGGGTTAACTTTAGATTAATTGTGGGAAACAACACATTACGTAAAGAACCCAATTAATCACTCTGGTCCACAGAGTAACTTACCAGGGAGGGGGAGGGCTGTGGGTGTCGGGGGAGGGCTGTGCGTGTCGGGAGAATGCTAACAGCCAAAATTGATCTATGCAATTACTTTGGATTAAATCAAGTACGTTTTGCAATTATAATTGATTGTCTTTGGCTGAGCAAATCCTGCAGCTAACAAACAGACACAGAAACATGAGAATAAAAATCTTTATTAGTGTTTTATGAAGTCTGCATAATATGCCACACGCCTGAGAAGCTTATGGTCAGAAAAAAAGAACTGCTCTATTAATACCGCCCTCTACTGGTAAAACTGCGACATCTACTGTACTGACTGCTTTGCAAAAAGATTACTGTTAAATACACACATACTGTACTACTGTTATGTATATGTACGTCTGGTCCACATCAGGTTTGTCAGGTATTTTTTCACATTCATATGTTGTAGGCCAAAGATCAAAACAATAAAACACTGGACCCTGACACATGGTTCATTTCCCAAATCCAAACGCCACTAGGTGCACTTAAAGTACAATCACTAGCGTCATGAGGTGAACACATTTACATCAAGGAGAGAGGGGAAGGGGCAACGTGTGAAACTCGCAACAGTCACATACTGACATTAAGGGAGGAGTCTGAGCAAATAAGTCTTGTACATACAGTATTTTATAGACAGAACAAATACAACAACACACATTGAGATCCAATGTCCTGCTGAGCGTCCCCATCTTCTCTTGTGGAAGAAAACTGCTCTCTTCCTGTTTCATGCCATCACTTATTTGAAAGCCAATCACATCCAGTTGACCTCAGCCCTTTGGACCAATCACCAGAAGGCTGCCACAGGTCATGTCGTCTTTGTTTACAGCATAGAAATGAAGAGCCTTTGCTAAGTTTTACATGCCTCTGTATCATTTAACCCATTGCAGGGAAATAGATTTGGGGTTTCAGGCAAATCTCTTGTTTCGTGTACTTTAAATGCACCAGATTTCTTTGGAAAAACGAAACAGGATACACAACATGTGGGGCAGTGATTTTTCTTTTACAGAGAAAAATGAGCTACACCTGGAAATGAATTCAAACAGACCCTTTTGAGTAGAACGAAGGAATGATCCATGCCCTCCATGTCACTTTAGAAACAGCTGTGGTATTGAAAATATTTATTTAATAAAAAGAGAACGACAGATAAGTATATTTATATATAAAAATACATGAGAATACAAAAAAGTAGCAAAACAATGGGGATATAGGCTAAAAACAGAATGAATTCATTGATACCTTCAATTTCTTCTGGGAGACATTTTACTGGTTCTCCTCAGAGAGCTCCACTGATACAGCTGAATACTCTCTGGTCCCTGCCCAGTGCTCCCAGCACCAGCCTGGCCAGTATCTCCAGCTTCACCAGGTTGTTCAGTGGGATGCAAGTTAACTAAATCAAGGACACCAACAGTGCCCTTCGATCGCTAAGATATTGACTACAGTTTCTTTAGGGCTTCCGATTTCTTCTTCTAAACCAACATTCCTAGTGTCACTGAAGATCTATGTCTTAGAACGACAGAGTTACAAGGGGCGCTGGCACACCTGAGGACAGCAGATGCTCCGAGGTGTCCCTTCCTCACAGCCAGTGTTCCCGGAGAAAGTGAACGGATGGTCGGAACGATGGTTGGGGCAAAAAAACATTTTAGCATTCAAGCTTGCGTTACTCAGACAAGCAATCTTCAAAACTGAGAAAGTACTCAGGGGTATTTTTGGTATTTCCCAAATTCTTGGACTAAAAACCAATATACAATTCATCTGTACCACAAATAGATCTAATATTAAGTATTTGGGAGGAAAAATTGAACAAGGTGCATGACATTGATGAGTAACAAAGTGCCAAATTTTTACTGAAAAGTTAGTATAAGAGTGTGTGTGTGTGTGTGTGTGTTCAGGTAAAAGAGGAATGTGGAACTGGGCCACAAATACAATGGAGAATGATACAGAAAATAATTCTGTGGGATTCCATGGTTTTCATAAAAGGACTCACAAGTTTAGAATTTAGGGATCTTTGTTATGGGCTGTTTTTTGGGTGGGGGTAAGAGGTTCCTTAGCTATTTAGGACATACTAGAGCAACGTGCAGACGGGGAGCCCATCTGGGTCAGAACCTTGTCCAGCCACTGAAGAGGACCGTTCAAATGCAGCTCAATCCAGCATGGCGTGCTTGTGACTGTCTGCCGCCTGTGGAACACAAATGTGAATGTGAATGCTTCCCTCTGGACCACAAGACACACATGATGCTGCTCACAGCCTAGCTGAACCAGGAGAGGAACCAGGAGAGGAACCAGGAGCTCTGGGCCCTTCACCCATCTCACATTTAAGGTGTGTGTGAGAGTGAATGGACACATATCCTTGTTAGGTATGCCTTCAGATCTGAGTTAATGAGGAATCAAGCCACATGCTTATTCCCCTAAGGTTTGGGCGAGAGGTCTTCAGGGGGCAGGGCTTACCTATACTCTGCTCCCCAGCCTTTGACAAAGCTCATGCGGATGGTGCACATCCTGGTGAGCTGGTAGACCGCCTCAAAACCCTGGTTGACTGACTGAGCCAGCAGCGCAGCAAACTCCTGGTTGTTGAAGATCTTCAGATTGCAACCTGAGGGGAGAGGAGGGCCAGACGTCAGTCAGCAACATTTCTGTGAAACATTTCTAGTCAGAGTGTTGAAACATTTTCTGCTTTGTGTAAATGCAGTGCTCGTCATTGTCACATTTTATGCAGTCAAGGTGAAGAGGGGCAGAACAAACGCCACAGAGATGTACAAGAGCTGGATGAGGACCAGTTTCAAAGTCCGCCAAATCTCTTCCCTCCTCACCCTCTCAACTCCACCCCAAGTGAGGACGGCTCACACCACCATTTGCTCTTCCGTGAGCTTTCTGTATCCCAGCAGCCTTTGCTGCACCTCTAAAGTGCTGCAAACGCTCACAGCTGGTGCTTTCAGGAGAGTGCTTCAGCTTTGGTTTGGCCTTCATTGGTTTAGACCAGTTTAAACCTGTTGGTTCAGAAACGGAAATGTGGCTCATGCTGACAATGGGGTCTTTCGACAAACACACGACAAGAATAATTGGCAACAGATAAGAATCCCAGCTGGGGCGGCCCAGTGGAGCAGTGGTCCTCAGTGTGGCCCCCCAGCAAGAAGGTTGTGGGTGGAGCAGTGGTCCTCCCTGTGGCCCCCAGCAAGAAGGTTGTGGGTGGAGCCCCGGCTGCAGCACGGGGTCTTTCTGGGTGAGTCTCCATGTTCTCCCTGTTCCTGCTGGGTTCTCTCTGGTACTCCAGCTTCCTCCACAGTCCAAAGCCATCAAGAGGGACCAGGTTAATCCAGACTCTAAATTGACCGTAGGCGTGGCTGGGAGAGCCAATGGTTGTCTGTCTCTATGTGTTGGCCCTGCCATGGACTGGTGACCTGTCCAGGGGGAAGGCTGCTGGGATAGGCTCCACCCCCACCACCCTCAACAGGATAAGAGGGAGAACATGGAGGGATGATGGAAGAATCCCAGCTGAGCTGATCACTAACATTCACACCTGCAGGACATGGGAGCTTCCTGATGCCTCAGAGGAAATCACCCGTCCCTTCAGGTGCAGTTTCTAGGACCACAGGGCCTCTTCACTCATTTGGCTTCTATGATGACGCAAATATTCATGCATGTGTGACAGCATCAGTCAGCAGCTCACCTGGAGGAATTTTACACACTGTTGCTGGATGCCAGCCATACCGCTGGTTACAGTTTGGACTTTGGACAAAGATGGCGCTATCACTCAGGCACTCAGCAAAAACCTCCCCTCCAATGTAGTAGAGTCGAACTCCTCTTCCTGTAAACACACACAATTCCCTTTCTCATCACTTATAATCACATGAATTAAACTGAATTAGACGAGCGAAGTCCCTCTCATCTCAGGGTACCACCCCCGACACAGGACCCATCGTCAGTGAGCTTCAAGCTCAGCTGTTTGATAAAGCTCACAAGCTGGGACTCACCTTGAACCGTCTCCAGGGCCAAACTGTCCGAGACTTCCCATGATACACTGAGCCCCCATCCCATCTCTTCTCCACTGTTGTTGTGCATGTTTCCTCCCTGGCTCATAGTTTAGCGTCTCTTGTCTCTACAGGATTCACTTCTCAGTATTTGAAAACTCTAGCCTGTTCTCTCTTAACCAAGTCTGTTGAGGCAGGTGAGGTAAAACTGTATGAGTTTCCAGAACCAATTCAGTTCACTGTGGAAGAGCCCAGCAGGCTGCCTGAGAGGACTTCAGGGATCTCCACTGGAGCAGAACCTTACCTATGTGCCTCCGGGTCATTTCCACTGTGGCATTCCTGTTGACATTAGACAGCAGGCCCAGGCAGAACCGCTCAGAGTTTGATGGGTCTGTGAATCCATCCACCGTTAGGGAGGGCTGAGAGGCGTGGAACGTCTCCCCCACGCGCTGGTTGAGCTCGTAGTAGGCTATAGAGCACCAGAATGCCGGCTCCGAGTATGTCACCGGCTGCAGGTCTGCAGTAGAGGGACACGTGTGTCAGGTTGACCACCTCAGTCGTACAACACTGGTGACCAGCATGACCTAGAACAGCCTACAAGTGTGAGACCTGCTCAAAGATGGTCCAGAGGTACAGCAGGATCTGGTGGGGGTCCCACTTTCCAGGGGCCAGAAACTGATAAACGACTCATTTTCATGTATTTGTACTCTGAAGGTATATTAAACAGCAGTATCAGGTATCAGGTAACTAAACTAACTAACCAGAAGAAGAAACTAACAGAGGTAGGGTCCTGCCCACAGGAAGCATGGATGAATATTATACCTCCAGGGTTGGAACCATCTGAGCTGTTGACGAATGCGTCTAAGGACAACAAGTAGGAGAAGAAACTTTATTTTGGATGTAAAAGTTGGAGTACATCCATGGAGCCGTGCTGCAGCTGGAGATACAAGAGTCTACAGTTTGACTTCGTCCAAACTCAAAACCTGGGCTGGGCTAAATTAAGGGGTCAAATAAAACCTGCTAAAACTCCTGGCTTTATTTCCAGGAATACAGTGATAAAGGGGGAATATTACACTCATTCAGGTTCTGCAGGCTGTAGTTTGTGGTGCTGCTGAGGGTACTGGGTCACAGACAAGTGTTCCTAATGTTGGTGACAACCCTGGTTCACATAAAGCAGCACCACAAATTACAGCCTCCAAAATGACGAGTCACTGCACGCACACGGACATGTCACTCTTCAGCAGCACGGTTGTGCTTCAGTACTCATGTTGGCACAAGATTACGATTACTGGAGCATTAATGCGGCCTTGTTTCACATGACAAACAGCACCTTCATGCACCGATGAAAGTGCCCCACAAATGTTATAAATGCAGTTTCGAACAGTTAAGTTTGTGCTCCAGGGTCGGGAGGATTCCAGCCTTACCCATGCTGTGGTTGACAGGAGACAGAGTGCTGGGGGACAGCTCTGCTGGAGAACCTGCAACCAACACAGGAAGTCAGTGATGGAGGCAACGTCACCAACAGGGTTCAAGTGAGGAGGGCACAACAGTTTCCTGCTGGAGGCTCTGATGTTCCAGTCCAGCACTGGGGACACAGCTTTGACTGAGCTCATCTACAGCAACGCAACATTCTCCAAACATGTCTTCCTCACAACTGCTTCCTGGTGTGAACTACATCAAGCTGTCACGATTCACAGTGAAAATATGAAACCACTGAGCACAGCAGAGCTCTGCAGTGAATCTGCTTTGACCTGTGGGGAGGAGGGGAGGAGGGGGTGTGGGGGAGGGGCCGCTCTAGGCTACCTGTGTCCATACTTTGATTCATCTGTTGATCGCTGGCCTCTCCGTCCTCGCTGATGTAGCCGGGTGGAGGTGTTTCTGTGAACAATGACATGGTGTTGAATGTGGCTGTTCAAGCTGCTTAAGTGATACATTTCAAGAAGGTAACAACAAAAGCAAAAATGAGACATTTGGCTGGAGTGCTAACGACAGTGAACCTGGTACGAACTCAGGATGCACTACTTTCTCTTTAACACATCAGCAGAATGAGAAATACCCCGTACCAGCAGATGCATCGCCCATACGACAGAGATCTGCAACAGTATCTCCTTCATTAGCTTCTCAGGAACCCCCCAGAAGAACTTCAAAATACAAAGTTCAAATCCATTCTAATAAGCAGAATATTGTCGACTCCCAAAATATGGACGCAATTTCTACAAATCCAGGTTTTCCTGGATCATGTGAGCGTGAGTTCATGTATTGCGACAACCGCAGGAGTCCAATAAAATGAGCTGCAGCGGGTCAGACCCACTGAGGAGGCTGAAGTCATCTAAATACCATCCGATTCGCTTTTGTCTGTCACTTTTATGCTCATAAAGAAGGAATTTATATGGAGCAGTGTGATATCTGAACATCTTTGAGTCAGAAGAACGTTAACAAGGATGGAATTTACTGTATGGAGGAGTTTTCTAATAAAACACACAATGTTGTGTTATTTCAGGCATTATTGTTCATCACGTTTGAATATTTTCTTGTTCGTTTGTTTAAACTTCTTCAGAATGGGCTTCATAAAGACACTGCACATGGAATTTGGGATAAAACACAGATTTCAGATTTCAAGAAACATTTCAAGTTGTCGTCACCAGACACACTAACCTGGTATATAGTTATTTGGAGGTTCGATTCCTGCAGGGAAGTTTGTGTTCTCAGGTATGGAATGAGTGTAGTCATCCAGAGGCGGAAGCTCTGTGAGGATTTCTGAGTGTCTTGGCACAAGAACAGGAGGCAGCACTGCAGAGTTGTGAAAGTTCGACAATCAGGAGAGAGGAGTTAGTTTCAGCAGGACGTGACGTTTCAAAGAAATGTTACCCGATGAGAGCCACACGGATGGAACACTAGTGATCTCCAGTAAAATCTAATTTTGCTAGAATGAACCAGTCTACCATCCAGTCCCCCATCAAGCTGGCTTGCTCTCCCTGCCTCCCCTCCCATGAACCAGTCTACCATCCAGTCCCCCATCAAGCTGGCTCGCTCTCCCTGACTCCCCTCCCATGAACCAGTCTACCATCCAGTCCCCCATCAAGCTGGCTCGCTCTCCCTGACTCCCCTCCCATGAACCAGTCTACCATCCAGTCCCCCATCAAGCTGGCTCGCTCTCCCTGACTCCCCTCCCATGAACCAGTCTACCATCCAGTCCCCCATCAAGCTGGCTTGCTCTCCCTGCCTCCCCTTCCATGAACCAGTCTACCATCCAGTCCCCCATCAAGCTGGCTCGCTCTCCCTGACTCCCCTCCCATGAACCAGTCTACCATCCAGTCCCCCATCAAGCTGGCTCGCTCTCCCTGACTCCCCTCCCATGAACCAGTCTACCATCCAGTCCCCCATCAAGCTGGCTCGCTCTCCCTGACTCCCCTCCCATGAACCAGTCTACCATCCAGTCCCCCATCAAGCTGGCTCGCTCTCCCTGACTCCCCTCCCATGAACCAGTCTACCATCCAGTCCCCCATCAAGCTGGCTTGCTCTCCCTACCTCCCCTCCCATGAACCAGTCTACCATCCAGTCCCCCATCAAGCTGGCTCGCTCTCCCTGACTCCCCTCCCATGAACCAGTCTACCATCCAGTCCCCCATCAAGCTGGCTCGCTCTCCCTGACTCCCCTCCCATGAACCAGTCTACCATCCAGTCCCCCATCAAGCTGGCTCGCTCTCCCTGACTCCCCTCCCATGAACCAGTCTACCATCCAGTCCCCCATCAAGCTGGCTTGCTCTCCCTACCTCCCCTCCCATGAACCAGTCTGCCATCCAGTCCCCCATCAAGCTGGCTTGCTCTCCCTGCCTCCCCTCCCATGAACCAGTCTACCATCCAGTCCCCCATCAAGCTGGCTTGCTCTCCCTACCTCCCCTCCCATGAACCAGTCTACCATCCAGTCCCCCATCAAGCTGGCTTGCTCTCCCTGCCTCCCCTCCCATGAACCAGTCTACCATCCAGTCCCCCATCAAGCTGGCTTGCTCTCCCTGCCTCCCCTCCCATGAACCAGTCTACCATCCAGTCCCCCATCAAGCTGGCTTGCTCTCCCTGCCTCCCCTCCCATGAACCAGTCTACCATCCAGTCCCCCATCAAGCTGGCTTGCTCTCCCTGCCTCCCCTTCCATGAACCAGTCTACCATCCAGTCCCCCATCAAGCTGGCTTGCTCTCCCTGCCTCCCCTCCCATGAACCAGTCTACCATCCAGTCCCCCATCAAGCTGGCTTGCTCTCCCTGCCTCCCCTTCCATGAACCAGTCTACCATCCAGTCCCCCATCAAGCTGGCTTGCTCTCCCTGCCTCCCCTCCCATGAACCAGTCTACCATCCAGTCCCCCATCAAGCTGGCTCGCTCTCCCTGACTCCCCTTCCATGAACCAGTCTACCATCCAGTCCCCCATCAAGCTGGCTTGCTCTCCCTGCCTCCCCTCCCATGAACCAGTCTACCATCCAGTCCCCCATCAAGCTGGCTTGCTCTCCCTGCCTCCCCTCCCATGAACCAGTCTACCATCCAGTCCCCCATCAAGCTGGCTTGCTCTCCCTGCCTCCCCTTCCATGAACCAGTCCACCATCCAGTCCCCCATCAAGCTGGCTTGCTCTCCCTACCTCCCCTCCCATGAACCAGTCTACCATCCAGTCCCCCATCAAGCTGGCTCGCTCTCCCTGACTCCCCTTCCATGAACCAGTCTACCATCCAGTCCCCCATCAAGCTGGCTTGCTCTCCCTGCCTCCCCTCCCATGAACCAGTCTACCATCCAGTCCCCCATCAAGCTGGCTCGCTCTCCCTGACTCCCCTTCCATGAACCAGTCTACCATCCAGTCCCCCATCAAGCTGGCTTGCTCTCCCTGCCTCCCCTCCCATGAACCAGTCTACCATCCAGTCCCCCATCAAGCTGGCTTGCTCTCCCTGCCTCCCCTTCCATGAACCAGTCTACCATCCAGTCCCCCATCAAGCTGGCTTGCTCTCCCTGCCTCCCCTTCCAGAAGCTTCCTTCTTCAACTGTTACTAACATGTCCATGTTTCCTACATTCTGTGTTATAAACTGTTGTCTTGTCTGTAACAACATCTCCTGCACGTCTGTCCCTCCTGGTGAGGGATCCTCCTCCCCTCCTCACCCTGAGGTTTCTCCCATTTTTCCCTGTTAAAGGTTTTCTTTGGAGTTTCTCCTCAGTCGATGTGAGGCTCTGAGGGCAGAGGATGTTGTTATGATGCCATGAAGCCTGGAGACAAACTGGTGGTGGAAACAGGCCACAAAGAAAACTGCCTCTCCTTGCCTTGCCTTGCTAGTTAAGCAAACTACCATCCAGATGGAAAATCCCCTCCTTCTGAACTCCTACAAGAAGAATTAGACATTCAGGGAATAATGTTTTCTTGCTGCCGGTTACACAAAACACAACATAACATAAATATATCAGATAAAAGCAATGAGGTCCATGAGAACATGAAGCTACCACCAGTTAGCCTGGCAGGCAGGCAGACAGGAAGCATCAAAATAAATCTACTCACAAAACCATTTTACCAGGTAAACCTGGACTTACCTAACCAGTACCTGGAGGACACGTTTGTGAGAGTGCAATTAGTTGAATATGTTGACAACAGTCCTCGTAACATCTGACGTGTGGATAACACAAGTAATTGTCCGGAGAACGACTTGCGAGGATGCAAGTGTGTTGTTGACATTTCAAATATGCTCCTGAGAGTACAAACACCCAAGGGAAAAAAACAGACTTGTAGAGACACCAAGGACACATCTGTCCATCCATCCTCAACTCTGACTGGGGGATCTCGAGGCGTTCCACCAGGTCCTGGATCTGCCCGCAGCCTCCTCCCAGCTGGATCACCTCCCTAGGGAGGTGTCCACGAGGATGGTCAAACCTCTCACCTCATCCCCGAAGGAGACGCCTGCCTCCCTTCTGACCCTGAACCCATTTCTGCAGCTCTACTCACAATCTGCTCTTTGGGTTGCAGAGATTCTCGATGTTGTGTCTTTACCAACAGAACATGATTGATTACATCCACATTATTAAGCAGCGACCTGATCAAACGTACTTTAACCCCCCCCCCGCCAACCCAAACAGCATCTCCAGTCAGCCAGAACACCCTCATCACTGTCACCTGCTGTGAACTTCACATGTAAACCAGTAATTATGGATATAATCCATAGTTCCGATGACTAACCAGATAATGGCTGTAGCTTCATATTTAGGACACACACACACACACAACAGGAGGGAACTGCAATAAATATTGATATCACATCGCCAATAAACAGCCAGATTGGTCCCCAAGTGTCAGACTGACACTGGACATGTTAAAATGAAAGCCTACACAGAAAATGACCAGGACATTCAAAGGTTGGAGATGCTCCTGTACACAATGAATGGTACCCAGGTTCCTAATCTCAGCTGATTCTCTCAGAGAAACAATTGGAATATGAAGAGGTGTGTAGATACACAGAGATCTCACCTGGGGTCTCCACCCTCTGGTAGTGGTAGGGGTTGATGCAGACCTCATCCTTCTTAAGGTGGAAGGCATACTCACAGGCCTCGATGGCACGTAGCTCGTGGTGACTGTGAAGGTCCGGCCATCGCCATAGGCGACAGTAGATAACATGGGGAAGCCCCTTCCTGTGGGACACCTGCAGGCGGCCATCCAGGGATCTGATTGGACAGCAGAGAGGAGATAGACGTGAGAGAAGTGGGTGACACTTGATGGTCAGGTAAGGAAAGGTGGATGTGAGAGTCAATTGAGTGGTGAGGAAACCCAGACAAAGGTGTTCTGATTGTCCATCACCTCCAACATTGTCATGCCAAAGACAGCGTATTCACCTGGTTTGGTCAGGGTAGCTGTACAGGCCTGAGGTGTCCCACTGCTCTATCGTATTTGGTGTACTCAGTCCCCATATTTCAGAGCAGTTGCTGCACACAGAGACAACACAAACAAAAGCAAATGATGAACATGGGACAAGCCTCAGTACGGAATGTCAGTACAGGTAATATGAATAGTGAAAGGCCTCTTTTACTGGAGTCTCATGGCAAAATAAATGCATCAAAGTCATTTTCTGCTGTGGACATGAACGATACAAATGTCTAATAAGACAAGCCTTATGGGTGACTGAAGAAACAGAAAATGGGATCTGCAACCACACAGAGACAAAGAGCATTCTTCAACGGTGTGGCATGGTGTCAAACACTGAAAATAAAACATTTTCATGGGGACTGTTTGTGCAAGAACTTACCTGGAGACATTTAAACAAACACCCAAGACACAAAAAGGCACAAAATCCATTTGCAGAACGTCATTCTCAAAACGTCCAGGACAAGAAACCAAGACATAAAACACACAGATGAGAGACAATGTGTAGTTGCCTCTGAATGACAGAATAACAAACCTCTCCAGACTGAAAGCCAAAGAACATGTCCTGATTTAATGACTGTAAGGGGAGCTCAACAACGATTCAATACTGCAACGCTGTGATTCATGACATGGCAGGAAGCTGGCCTCAGTCCACCAGCCACACCGGCCTGGAGACCCACAACCCCGTGACTGGTGCCTCTAGATCAGGACACACTCTCTGGGGTTACATGCACACATCTGTCATTGGGATATAATAACAAGAATCGATTCTATCTCCTGTCGAAGCATTCGGATCTACTGTTTACGTGGCTGTGACCTCATCCAGCCTGCTGTGTACATGTGCTGACACATTTAATCCAAGTAGTCAGGGACACGTTCATGTCACACATTTCATACGGCCGGTGCTACCACAGGCGTTCATTTATTTTGTCCTTCTCTTAATCTGTCAGACTGACATTACTGAACGGAAACTAACATAAATGGCCAATGCCACACTGAAAGGTGCACTTACAACTTCTCGTTAGCTTCCGTGAAATCCAAGCAATGCCTGTATCCATAAAAGCAAATGTAAAAATTGCTGGAGGCTTGGAAGTGCACAGCTGTCAGAGTTTCTATCGTCTCCACTTTCAGTCTTTTGTGCACTTGTTCGAGAAGTGCTGCATTTCTTACTTTGCTTCTGTCGCGTCATCCAATAATGTTTAGTTCTCCTAAAATCTGAAACCAAAAGCAGCTCTCAGCAGAGGTCCAGTTGAGCATGGAGACAGCTGCTTTTGACAAATAAGCATCCCTGAACACAAGCGTCCAAACTGAGGACGCGCAGAGAGAACACCATCGGGAATCAATGTGTCCATTTATTACTACTTTTTAATTTATTTTTATCAGTTTATGAAAAGATTTATTCCAACGAAATTAAATTCCATTTTTTAGGGCATTTCTATTCTGAATTAGAAGTTCATATGGAAGATTTTTATTCAGTTTCGGCTTTCAAAACCATTATGATCAGAGTACTGGGGTCTATGTCCACCCAGCACATGTATGATGACTATGAAAACATTGATTGGATGCCTGCCAAATCTGTAAAAACTGTAGATGATCCCACTACAGACCACTGAGATGAAAAAAGCTGGTCTTTGTGTTCACAGCCCACCTCCCCTCTTCCTCCCTGCAGCCCCCGGCTGCACTTCTGACAACAGCCAATCCAGAACAGCTCTCTATCTACCGACACACAAACACCTGGTGAGACATCAGTGAGGAATTAATCTGTTCACACAGAGTTCCCACTGACCACGAGTCTGGCTATCAAGGTTGGATGACAGATACAAAACGTGAGAGAAGCCCCTCCCCTCCACAAGGGTTCACACGCCAAAGTCGAGGGCTGTTGTAAACAAATGAATTCTGTACTTCTAGTCATCTAGAAGAAGCGATTCATGTTGAAAATTTCATCTCTAACCCGTCAAACCCTGAAACTATTTTCGACATGCAACATGTTTAGTAAAAATAGCAGCAGTTATCTGCTTGACCCACATGTGGACACGACTCAGGTGTTGGACGTGTACCTGGGGATGGTGACACACTTGGTGTTGCAGTTCTGTGTGGTGATGGCTTTCTCCAGCTCATCCAGCTGGCCCGTCTTCCTCAGCTTCTTTACTAAGCTCTTCACAGCCTTCTCACACCACTTCTCCTCCTGGCCGTTCTGCTCGCCACCCCCTG
The DNA here is from genome assembly GCF_037954235.1 of Aulostomus chinensis. Classification (NCBI taxonomy): domain Eukaryota; kingdom Metazoa; phylum Chordata; class Actinopteri; order Syngnathiformes; family Aulostomidae; genus Aulostomus; species Aulostomus chinensis. Next base: position 31,281,395 of record NC_141325.1, on the reverse strand, counting down.
CCCCACCAGGTCCGCTGGTCGACTTCTTCCAGCCCAACAACCTTTTCACCACCGGAGGCGTAAATGGCAAGATGGAGGACATCTTGGCTGGACAAGCTAGGGGTCTCCAGAGGACTCAACACAAGTTTGTTGTCTCTCTCTCACACACACTCACAGACAGAGGGGACCTCGGGCTGGTGTGTGGACCCCTGCTCTGTCAAGGGCCCCTCTACCGTCGAGCGCCTCACAGGGTGGAAGCTAGTGCTAGCAGGATCTATTCAAAAGAAACAAACACCTAAGGAGAAAACATCACAAATATCAGTATTACATTATCATCATAACAAATGAAACACTCCAAAGAATAAAGGGAACTGGCATCATAAACAGAGAACAAAGGAAGTTATGACTGACCAAAGAAATGACAAAGCATTACAAAAGTTGCGAAGCAGCCTCAAATGACTTTGAAGGAGCACAAATATTCACTTGACGTTACCTGGTCGCCAACTCAGCTCGCTAGCTAGCTTGTACTTGGTAAGTTTGCATAGTTACAAAGTCAGCTGGCGGGTGAGCCCCAATCTGCCGACCTCCGGGACTCACGTCGCCACAACTTATAATGCACAGTTAAAAAAATCGGGTAGCTACAACATAAATGTGAACGGAGGAAGTATTTATGAGAGAGCTAACAGCAACAGGCTCTGGAAGGCCGGCTGCTAGCTACCTGGTGGGGGGGCCTGCTTGACTCACATCACAACAGTAAGTTCAGGGGTGTTAGCTTAGCTAGCATCTAGCACGCAAAGCAGAACAACTAAACACAGAAACAGTCCTGGTTCAAATGAGAAGCACAGCTATATAGAACGTGAGGGGCCAGTTCATGTTAAGGCTGGCATCTAGCTAGCTTGTCCACTGGTAACACGGCTGAGCTAGCTACCAGCTTGTTGTCAAAAATCCTTTTGTTGTAATCCACGGAAAAACATCCAATGCGCAACAGTCAAGTTGCGCTCCCGTGACTCCAAACTCAGCCTGTCAGCCGGGAGCGAACGCCGCCTCCGCACCGACAGCTGCGGCCACCGCGCCGCGACGGTTTGCGTCAACGCGCTCGTGAAATGTAATGACTTCACCAACACAGAGAAACTGAACCAGACGAGTTAGCATCTTGGACGAACTCTTCCAAACTAGGCTGCTAGCGGAGCTAACAGCTCCATCTCTCCCCCCAAACGAGCGTCACCAAAGTGGAGAAGGCAGCCAGAAGCCTTCAGACATTTACCGCAGTTTTACACGCCAGCCTCCGCTGCCTCAGCACAAGATGCGCAGAGCCATGTAGACGCCCCTGTGCGCAAAAACACCTGAAGAATACAGCGCTGCCGCTAATTTGGGACTGACAGGCTCCTCTGAAGTTGCTACCAGAGCTACTGGCGCTAGTTAGCGGGTTAGCTGGACCGGAAGAACAAAACAAACCTGATTGGTCAGGGTGAGCGCTTGTGCGCGCCCTCGCACACACATGATTGGAGGTTGGTGAGAAGGCGAACGCCTATTGGATGACTGCTGGACGGTGGACCTGACTTGTCACATTGTTTTTAGTTTTCTTTTTTCTTTTCTTTTTTTAAAAAACTAATTTATGGACCACCATTTTTGAAACAGCGCATAGTTGATCGAGATGTGGTGTGACGTAATTGGGGTGAATAAAATAGAAGAAAAAGGATGAGAAGGATGAAATACACGGTGAAAAAACATAATCTGATAGAGGCAAGGCTCGTCAAGCTTTTAGATGTGACTAAGAAAATATATGCTGAAAGCATTTTGTTTAAATACACTGTATGAGGGGACATTTTCAAATACTTCATTGTATGAATGTAAGATTTGGTTTAAATGATTAACAATTGAATTTGTTTCCTTTTGATAATGACAGAAAAATGTGAAAGGTAAATATTAAGATTTCCTGTTCTTAACTCAAACATCAAACTATGCATTAAAATGAAATCTGCTCAAAACCCAGAAAAACACCTGGTGGAAGTAACAAGAGGACTCAAACACATCAGACACATTTTAACAAATCATAGAATGAGTTCACTGATACCTGCAGTTACTCTAACTATAGTTACTCTGATGATAGTTACTCTGATGATAGGTACTCTAACTATAGTTACTCTGATGATAGTTACTCTGATGATAGGTACTCTAACTATAGTTACTCTGATGATAGTTACTCTGATGATAGGTACTCTAACTATAGTTACTCTGATGATAGTTACTCTGATGATAGGTACTCTAACTATAGTTACTCTGATGATAGTTACTCTGATGATAGGTACTCTAACTATATTTACTCTGATGATAGTTACTCTGATGATAGGTACTCTAACTATAGTTACTCTGATGATAGTTACTCTGATGATAGTTTCTCTGATGATAGGTACTCTGATGATAGTTACTCTGATGATAGTTACTCTGATGATAGGTACTCTAACTATAGTTACTCTGATGATAGTTACTCTGATGATAGGTACTCTAACTATAGTTACTCTGATGATAGTTACTCTGATGATAGTTACTCTGATTATAGTTTGTCTGATGATAGGTACTCTAACTATAGTTACTCTGATGATAGTTACTCTGATGATAGGTACTCTAACTATAGTTACTCTGATGATAGTTACTCTTATGATAGTTACTCTGATGATAGTTTCTCTGATGATAGTTACTCTGATGATAGTTACTCTGATGATAGTTTCTCTGATGATAGTTTCTCTGATGATAGGTACTCTGATGATAGTTTCTCTGATGATAGTTACTCTGATGATAGGTACTCTGATGATAGGTACTCTAACTATAGTTACTCTGATGATAGTTACTCTGATGATAGGTACTCTAACTATAGTTACTCTGATGATAGTTACTCTGATGATAGGTACTCTAACTATAGTTACTCTGATGATAGTTACTCTGATGATAGTTACTCTGATGATAGTTTCTCTGATGATAGGTACTCTGATGATAGTTACTCTGATGATAGTTACTCTGATGATAGGTACTCTAACTATAGTTACTCTGATGATAGTTACTCTGATGATAGGTACTCTAACTATAGTTACTCTGATGATAGTTACTCTGATGATAGTTACTCTGATGATAGTTTCTCTGATGATAGGTACTCTAACTATAGTTACTCTGATGATAGTTACTCTGATGATAGGTACTCTAACTATAGTTACTCTGATGATAGTTACTCTTATGATAGTTACTCTGATGATAGTTTCTCTGATGATAGTTACTCTGATGATAGTTACTCTGATGATAGTTTCTCTGATGATAGTTTCTCTGATGATAGGTACTCTGATGATAGTTTCTCTGATGATAGTTACTCTGATGATAGGTACTCTGATGATAGGTACTCTAACTATAGTTACTCTGATGATAGTTACTCTGATGATAGTTACTCTGATGATAGGTACTCTAACTATAGTTACTCTGATGATAGTTACTCTGATGATAGGTACTCTAACTATAGTTACTCTGATGATAGTTACTCTGATGATAGGTACTCTAACTATAGTTACTCTGATGATAGTTACTCTGATGATAGGTACTCTAACTATAGTTACTCTGATGATAGTTACTCTGATGATAGTTACTCTGATGATAGTTTCTCTGATGATAGGTACTCTGATGATAGTTACTCTGATGATAGTTACTCTGATGATAGGTACTCTAACTATAGTTACTCTGATGATAGTTACTCTGATGATAGGTACTCTAACTATAGTTACTCTGATGATAGTTACTCTGATGATAGTTTCTCTGATGATAGGTACTCTAACTATAGTTACTCTGATGATAGTTACTCTGATGATAGGTACTCTAACTATAGTTACTCTGATGATAGTTACTCTGATGATAGTTACTCTGATGATAGTTTCTCTGATGATAGGTACTCTGATGATAGTTACTCTGATGATAGTTACTCTGATGATAGGTACTCTAACTATAGTTACTCTGATGATAGTTACTCTGATGATAGGTACTCTAACTATAGTTACTCTGATGATAGTTACTCTGATGATAGTTACTCTGATGATAGTTTCTCTGATGATAGGTACTCTAACTATAGTTACTCTGATGATAGTTACTCTGATGATAGGTACTCTAACTATAGTTACTCTGATGATAGTTACTCTTATGATAGTTACTCTGATGATAGTTTCTCTGATGATAGTTACTCTGATGATAGTTACTCTGATGATAGTTTCTCTGATGATAGTTTCTCTGATGATAGGTACTCTGATGATAGTTTCTCTGATGATAGTTACTCTGATGATAGGTACTCTGATGATAGGTACTCTAACTATAGTTACTCTGATGATAGTTACTCTGATGATAGGTACTCTAACTATAGTTACTCTGATGATAGTTACTCTGATGATAGGTACTCTAACTATAGTTACTCTGATGATAGTTACTCTGATGATAGGTACTCTAACTATAGTTACTCTGATGATAGTTACTCTGATGATAGGTACTCTAACTATAGTTACTCTGATGATAGTTACTCTGATGATAGGTACTCTAACTATAGTTACTCTGATGATAGTTACTCTGATGATAGTTACTCTGATGATAGTTTCTCTGATGATAGGTACTCTGATGATAGTTACTCTGATGATAGTTACTCTGATGATAGGTACTCTAACTATAGTTACTCTGATGATAGTTACTCTGATGATAGGTACTCTAACTATAGTTACTCTGATGATAGTTACTCTGATGATAGTTACTCTGATGATAGTTTCTCTGATGATAGGTACTCTAACTATAGTTACTCTGATGATAGTTACTCTGATGATAGGTACTCTAACTATAGTTACTCTGATGATAGTTACTCTGATGATAGTTACTCTGATGATAGTTTCTCTGATGATAGGTACTCTGATGATAGTTACTCTGATGATAGTTACTCTGATGATTGGTACTCTAACTATAGTTACTCTGATGATAGTTACTCTGATGATAGGTACTCTAACTATAGTTACTCTGATGATAGTTACTCTGATGATAGTTTCTCTGATGATATTTTCTCTGATGATAGGTACTCTGATGATAGTTACTCTGATGATAGTTACTCTGATGATAGTTACTCTAACTATAGTTACTCTGATGATAGTTACTCTGATGATAGTTTCTCTGATGATAGTTTCTCTGATGATAGTTACTCTGATGATAGGTACTCTAACTATAGTTACTCTGATGATAGTTTCTCTGATGATAGGTACTCTAACTATAGTTACTCTGATGATAGTTTCTCTGATGATAGTTTCTCTGATGATAGTTACTCTGATGATAGGTACTCTAACTATAGTTACTCTGATGATAGTTTCTCTGATGATAGGTACTCTAACTATAGTTACTCTGATGATAGTTTCTCTGATGATAGTTACTCTGATGATAGGTACTCTAACTATAGTTACTCTGATGATAGTTTCTCTGATGATAGTTACTCTGATGATAGTTTCTCTTATGATAGTTACTCTGACGATAGGTACTCTGACTATAGTTACTCTGATGAAAGTTACACTGACTATAGTTAGTCTGACAATAGGTACTCTGACTATAGTTACTTCATGTAGCTACAATGATTTTTGTACCTCTGATGATAGTTACTCTGACGCTAGGTATAGTTGCTCTCACATGTTACTCTAACGATCGTTACTCTGGCTATAGTTACTCTGACTATAGTTACTCTGATGTAGGTAGTCTGACTGTATTTACTCTAATGATAGGTACTCTGACTATAGTTACTCTGACGAAAGTTACCCTGACTATAGTTCCTCTGACGATAGTTACTCTGATGCTAGGTATAGTTACTCTCACATGTTACTCTAACGATAGTTACTCTAGCTATAGTTACTCTCTGAAGTTACTCTGACTATATTTACTCTGACGATAGTTACTCTGAATATAGTTACTCTGACGAAAGTTACCCTGACTGTAGTTACTCTGACGATAGGTACTCTGACTATAGTTACTCTGATGCTAGGTATAGTTACTCTCACATGTTACTCTAACGATAGTTACTCTGGCTATAGTTACTCTGATTATATATACTCTCTGAAGTTACTCTGACTATATTTACTCCGACGATAGTTACTCTGACTATAGGTACTCTGACTATAGTTACTCTGATGCTAGGTATAGTTACTCTCACATGTTACTCTAACGATAGTTACTCTAGCTATAGTTACTCTGATTATATATACTCTCTGAAGATACTCTGACTATATTTACTCTGACGAAAGTTACCCTGACTGTAGTTACTCTGACGATAGGTACTCTGACTATAGTTACTCTGATGCTAGGTATAGTTACTCTCACATGTTACTCTAATGATAGTTACTCTGGCTATAGTTACTCTGATTATAGATACTCTCTGAAGTTACCCTGACTATAGTTACTCTGACGATAGGTACTCTGACTATAGTTACTTCATGTAGCTACACTGACATTTGTTCCTCTGATGATAGTTACTCTGACTATAGTTACTCTCTGAAGTTACTCAAACTCAAACATTTTAACAAATCATAGAATGAGTTCACTGATACCTGCAGTTACTCTAACTATAGTTACTCTGATGATAGTTTCTCTGATGATAGTTACTCTGATGATAGTTTCTCTGATGATACTTACTCTGATGATAGGTACTCTAACTATAGTTACTCTGATGATAGTTTCTCTGATGATAGTTACTCGGATGATAGTTGCTCCGACTATAGTTACTCTGACAATAGGTACTCTGACGATAGGTACAGTTACTCTCATAAATTACTCTGACGATAGTTACTCTGGCTAAAGTGACTCTGATTATAGTTATTCTCTGAACTAACTCTGACTCTCTTTACTCTGACAATAGTTACTCTGACTTTAGTTACTCTTTGAAGTTATTTTGACTATAGTTACTCTAGCTATAGTTACTCTGACTAGAGGTACTCTCACTAGTTACTCTGAATTTCTCCTGTGCCTTGGGCACCACACCTGTGTTGGGAGGAAAAACGCAGCGGGACCGGTTTTACCGTGTTGGAACTGGGTCGGTCCATGCCGGACCAGCGAAAAGCTGACGGTTACCACCAGACAGTGTCAGCTGGTCCCTGGTACCGGTGTATGGCAGCGTTCCGTGGAACATTCGCGACTGTCTCACATGGACATGTATCTTTGAATCCCGTATGAAACCTTTATAAAAGAGTTTGAAAGGGAGCCTGGATCTGAAAGTCTGACGTCATTTGGCGTCAGAGCAGCTGAATTGGCTGTCAGCGGTTGAACGTCTGTTCAGTCAGTTCGATTTGAGATCGATACGTTCCGTCTTTGTCCTTCCGGGCGCGTGTTTAGGACATGTTGGAACTTCAGGAGTATAAGTCAGCATTTCATGTCCTTTCCAATTTCCAGCCAAACATTTTACAGCATGAACGTATTGTCGCGAGAGCAGATCCATCACTGTCTGACAGTCGACCGCTAAGTGAGAGTAGCCCCGCCCCCCGCCCAGGTGATCAATCAGTCTCTGCGGGATCACCTGCGCCTTTATAAAACGCCGCGCTGGGCGGGTTGGTTCTACGTGCGGGATGGCTGTCAGCTTGGCTCTCGGTGCTGCGGTGTTCTGGACCTTGCTAGGTGAGACAAACCGGTTCTGAACAAACATCCAGCCGGGTCTGAGTCCGGGCGCGGCGCGGGGTGGGGGAGCTGTAACCGTGTTCTGCCTTCTGTGGTCCTAGTTGTGTGCGCTGGAACCGGTCCTGTGAAGTGCGGCCTGGGTTCTAAGCAGTGCCGGGATGGTTCTGAGTGCGTTCTCTACAGCCACGTGTGTGACGGGGAGAGCGACTGCAGGGATGGTTCTGATGAAGAGGACTGCCCAGCGGAGTGCTCCAACGGTACCGGACCCACTTACTGTTGAGGCGCGGTAGGGTCGAGGCTGCCGGGTCGCCGCGACCCCGGAGACGCGCTTCAGAGCTTGACTGCAAAACGCACGCGATCGATCTCGCGTTATTAAACTGAAGAATGATCCTTTATGCGGGAGTTTCAGAGTGACGTCACGGTTTTGTCTGTGACTCAATAGTTGACAAACCTGAAACTTTCAGCTGGTGAGAAAATTTAACTAAATTTTCACCCCTAGAATCACATGTGATTGGGTCCTGCGTTTTTCTGAAGGTGGTTCGTCCCCCCATCAACACCACTGCAGTTCCCAGTTTAAAACTCCAGTTTGGCTTCTTGTTGTCAGCTTTGATTTTGAAAACTTTGGGTCAAGTCTGTAAATCAGGTTCTGGCTGGGTTCCGCTCAGCAGAGCCTGCTGGGAACTACGAGCATTCTACTTTTTATTTATCATTTTTATTGTTTTTTTTTGTTGTTTTTTTACATGTGTTGCTCGTGACGACGTGCTCCTGATGGCGTCAGTTTGAACGCAGCCCTGCTGTGGTTTTATTGCTGTCAATTTTAGTGCTGGAATTTACTGCAACTATCGGCCTCAAGTCTCGTTGTCAGTCTTCTGACTGATTGATAATCAATAACGGCCCTGATAACGACTGGTCACCCTACCAGAATATCAGTTTATAGCTCTGCATTTCTTATTGGACTCAACATCTCGTCTAACGTCAGTGTGAACGCACGTCTTGATGGACCCCCAGGGCAGTTCCAGTGTGCCCACGGGAGGAAGTGCATAGACCAGGACCAGGTGTGTGACGGGGTCTCCCAGTGTCAGGACCGGTCCGACGAACTGCAGTGTTCCAAACATGCTGATGGATGTGTTCACCACTGTGACAACAGGAACCGCTGCCTGCCTGCCAGCTTGCTCTGTGATGGCGAGAAGGACTGTCTCGACGGGACGGACGAGGACAACTGCGGTGGGTTCTGTTCTCATGGATGACTGGATGGTTCTAATCCAGTGTGCAGTCACAAATTGATGTTTTACCTGTCGCTATCAGAGGAACGTGAGGAAGACCAGAATGAGAGAGGGGGGACCGGCGCGACCGCTCAGCCTCCTGCTCCCGCTCAGCCTCCTGCTCCCGCTCAGCCTCCTGCTCCCGCTCAGCCTCCTGCTCCCGCCTCATCTACCCCCATCAAGTGTTCTTTGGGTTCCTCTCTCTGCAAAGACGGGACCGAGTGCGTCCTCTACAACCACGTCTGTGATGGAGAAGCTGACTGCAGAGACGGCTCTGATGAGGAGGAGTGCTCATCAGCTTGTGAAACGGGTAATAACTGTATCTGGTGACCCCTGGAGAAGACAGAAGTGTCCTCATTGGTCAACAGCAGTCAAACAGGAATCATGAGTTTAGGAGATCAGGACAACCCCCAGAGCTCAATCATTGAGCACCTACAGGTTGTCCCATACCAGTGCCGCACCTGAAGCCGTGAAAACTTCTACCTTTTTAACACAGTATTTCCAGTTACAGGTCCTCTGAGGACACGGAGCTGGCGGTCTGTCCAGTATGTTTGAGAACTCGAAACTACAGGCAGTGACCACCATGGCAACAACGGTGGTCACGAGTCGTTACAAGATCACGTTACCAAGCATTTTAGTGCTTAAACTGTTAAATGAGGCTAAATACAGATGATTGAATAACAGTGGCCCGGCGCCAGTGACTGAGGGGGCAGCAGGATGGATCCAGCCTGTCTGGAGCGGAATAACTGGAAACTGCTTCTTTGATCGGTTCCTGAAGTTTTGTGCCACATCCACTCAAGTTTGTAGAACCAAACCTGAGTGTCAGTTTCATGGTTTGACTAGAAACTGTACGAATGTTGGATGGCGTGGCTCAGAGATGGCATGGTTGTCCAGCAACCAAAGGGTTGCTGGTTCAATCCCCACTTCCCCCAGTGACAGTGTCCCAGTGTCCTTGCGCAAGATACTGAACCCCTAACTGCTCCTGATGGACTGGTGACCCATCCAGAGTGAACCCTGCCTCTCACCCAATGACAGCTGGGATAGGCTCCCCCCCTTAACGGATAAGAGGTAGAAAATGGATGGACGTCATGTTTGGGATCTGTAGGGAGACAGACATGAGCCTGGTGGCCTGATTTCTGATAACTCATCTCAGAAAATGTGTTGAAGTAGATTTTGAGTCACCATCCAAGGGGCGTGTCACTGTGGGAGCTTCATCTTGATGGCAGCAGGGTTTCCTCTGTGTTCCAGACCCCAGTAGACTCAGACGCATCCCTCGTCTCTGTCACCGCCCACATCGGCTCTGATCTACTGCAGATATCAGTGCCAGTCTGTTTTTATACTGTGGGTATCTTGGTTCTGTAGAACTGCTGAACCAGGCTCAGCTCATTTTGACCATTTCTAAGAAGGGGCCGTGAAGTGAATCTGTTCACTTCTAAAATTACAAGAAGGAAAATACTCAAACCATCAAATAGGCTGACCCACCCAGACATGAGATCTTAAATCCTTCCTGGGTTCTTGGCTTGGTGTTAGAACAGAGTCAATAGCCTGAACGGAGATTGGAACTCACGGTCTTATTCATGTTGAATCTGCAGACCAGTTCCAGTGTGCACATGGCAGGAAGTGCATCGAGCAGATCCAGGTGTGTGATGGTGTGCCTCAGTGCCAGGACCGCTCTGATGAACTGGGATGTGTTGACCCCACTGAGGGCTGCGCGCACCAGTGTGATGAGAGTCGCTGCATTCCCACCAGCTTCCTCTGTGATGGGGAGAGAGACTGTTGGGATGGCAGTGACGAAGCTGACTGTGGTGGGTCCAGTTGAACCTGAGCACACGTGAACTTGACTAACAAGGCTGTTTACCCAATTGGTGCCGTCTTTGTCCACCTCTGTAGTGGACGAGGGTTGCAGTGCCAGTGAGTTCAAGTGCACCAGTGGCCAATGTGTGTCGGCTACAATGCAGTGTGATGGCCACCCGGACTGCTGGGACCGCTCTGATGAGGAGGAATGCTCCAAAGCTCCAGTCTGCACCACTAAGCACCGCTGCCCCCAGAGCAACGAGTGTCTGGTCCAGGAGTGGCTCTGTGACGGTGAGCAGGACTGCAAGGATGGCACTGATGAGAAGGTGAGTGTCCCCCTGCCAGGCAGTTGTGTCGTACAGGAAGTTTAAATTGTTAAAATATTTACTGGCTCCAATTGCAGGACTGTCTTGTGGCTCCTCCCCTTACCTGCGGCGACTACCAGTGGGCATGTAACTCTAAGACAGAGTGCATCCCTACAGCCTGGAGGTGTGATGGCGTGAAGGACTGTGATGATGAGAGCGATGAGACTGACTGTGAGTATGAATCCAGCAGCAGTGTTGCCTGCTTCCCTGAAAGACTTTCAAATCAACCAGACATGTTCAGATAATACCACGAAGTATCACCTGAGATACCTGTGTATTGAACACTATGATGGTGTGTCTGTACCAGGTAGGGTGGTGCTGTGCCTCCCTCATCAGTTCCAGTGTGGCAGTCATGAGTGCCTGGATCCGGTCCTGCTGTGTAACGGCATCACTAACTGTGCAGACGGCTCAGATGAGGACGGCAGTTGCCAGACAAGTTGCACAGAAGCAGATGACAGTCGCTGCTCCCAGACATGCCGCAGCACGCCACACGGGCCGGTGAGGATGCTGCATCAATGAAGGGATGCGACACGAAATGTTTGTTCTGGGAGTTCTGGGAGACCAGAACAATTGCATTAAAAAAAAAAAAAAAATCCTCTAATTGGTGTTCTGACCTGTGCAGCGTTGTCACTGTGCGCTGGGGTACCGGCTCATGGAAGATGGGGCCACCTGTGCTGATATCGACGAGTGTGAGGACAGGAGCTCAGGTGTATGCAGCCAGCTGTGTGTAAACACTCCCGGCTCCTACCAATGTGGTTGCCACCCAGGCTACGTGATGGAGGCCGGCGGACGCCACTGCAAGATCACCGGTGACCTCTTTGGAGTCTATTTAGCAGCTATTTGGAGGGGAAACTACCACAACACTAAAATCACTTTTTGGGAATATGCTTCTTTGAAATGAAATTGCTGTTGTCAGAGGACTGTTTGGAAGCTACTCTAAATTGAGCGTAGGCGTGGCTGGGAGAGCCAATGGTTGTCTGTCTCTGTGTTGGCCCTGCCATGGACTGGTGACCTGTCCAGGGGGAAGGCTGCTGGGATAGGCTCCACCCCCACCACCCTGAACAGGAGAAGAGGGGGAACATGGAAGGATGGAGGGAGGGATGGCTGAAAGGAGGCTGGTTTCTGGGTCTGAGTGCAAAAAAGGGTTTTAATTGGTGTGAACAGGCAAAATATTACAGCAATGCAGTGTTCATAATGGAAGTGGACTGTTGGGTGGTTCCAAACCTGACCCTTTAACAATGCAAGTCAGTGTAACATCATTTTGGCTTAGTGATTCAACAAGACGCTAATTTCCTCTCAGTGGTCCAGCAAGCTTCACTGAACATACACTGACAACATTGTCCTGATCCTCCAGGTGAGCCCTACCTGTTGACGTCCGTCCAGACGGATCTCCTTCTGTTTGGTTTGCGCAGTGGCAGCCTGGATGTGCTGTCTTCTCCTGCCAAGAGGGCCATCCTGTCTCTGGACTACGACTGGAGGGAGCAGAGAGTCTTCTGGGTCAGTCTGGACACTGACAGTATCAGGTGGTCTTCACTGGACCAGAAGACTACAGGAACTCTAATTAAAGGTTGGCCGACATGAAAGCTTGTATTTGAAACCTAAGAGGTGACTGACAATCATGACTGGGTCTGTTTCTGCAGGGGTCCGGGCGGATTCTGTGGCTGTGGACTGGCTGGGGAGGAACCTTTACTGGATTGATGGTGTCAACAGTCAAATAGTTGCCATTAGACTTTCTGCGGCAACCATGGGTTCTCCTGACCTCAGTGTCATCCTGGATGAAGACCTGGATCAGCCCCGCTCTCTGGCACTGCTACCTCAGAAGGGGTGCGTAATTATGTTTTGGTCTCAGTAAACATCACACACTTGCTACTGTTGGACAACAAAAACCCCTTGGCGTTATTCTTTGCCTACCAGGCTGATGTTCTGGACAGAAATTGGTAATGTAAACAAGATTGAGCGAGCAGGGATGGACGGGTCAGAGAGGAAGGCGGTGGTGACCTCCAGCCTGGGCTGGCCGGGGGGTGTGGCTGTGGACGTCCTCTCTGAGAGGATCTACTGGACAGATGAGAGGCTGAGGACAATAGGGTCAGCAACACTTGGTGGGGATGACATGAAGGTGAACACTTCAGCAGAGGACATTGTTAGATTTTGTTTTGCTTGAAAAATTAAATGTATCCATCACAAATGCTGAGAACACTTCAATGCTTCATTCTAAAATTGTGTAGAGTTCGGTGTCAAATATTCAGTTTCTAAAATGATGGCACCTTTTTATAATCGGCAAGTCACCAAAGATCAACCAGCAACTAACCCTGAGTGAATGCTTTGGCATTCCATCTTGCTCCAGATGCTCCAGATGAAGGAGACCACCAACCCGTTCTCCCTGGCAGTGTTCAATGACATGCTCTACTGGACTGATGTCAAGAGGCGAGTGGTGCAGGCTGCCCATAAAACCACTGGCAAAAACACTAAAGTGCTCTTGAAGAGGCCGAAACAACCTTTTGGTGTGAAGGCAAGTTGGTATTTGTGACTCGGTGTAATTGATTTTGACCTGCATGCTACCAAATTACATCAAAATGACCACAACTTTGAGTAAACCTGCTACTGTACAACTTAGCACTGGTGATCACATGACCTTGAAGGTTAAGATGGTTGGAAGCAGAAGGTGAACTATTGTGCATTGACGAGTTTTTTTTTTTTTATTTTAGGTAAATGAGCCCTCATGGATGGTTGCTATGACAGACTTGGGCTTCACTGACATGGATTTATTCTGGTTCCTGTAGATTATCCATCCCATGTTGCAGCTGAGCAGTGAGAGTCCCTGTGAGACGATGTACTGTTCCCACATGTGTGTCTTGGCCCCAGGCCCCAGGGCCATGTGCAAGTGTCCCTCTGGTCTTCTACTGGCTGAGGACAGCCTGACCTGCTCCAGCTTGGTCAACTCAGCCTTCCTGTTGATGTTGTCTCCCTCCACGGTCACACAGGTCTTTTAATAATGCATATATTGATGACTTACATCAACTCTCATAGAAAATATTTGAACCTACCTTTTTAGGTGTCAGGAATTGGATTTGCACAAGTTTGAAATCCAAAATTCCTAATGATGTGTGCAGGTTTACCTGCAGGCCCAACACAGTGCAGCCGAGCTGAGCGGCTGGCCGGAGCACCTGGCCCTGCAGGTGCCCAGTGTCAATGAGGGAGCAATCATGGACTACAGCCTTGGTGACCACACGCTGTTCCTGACTGATGATGGAACAACTTCACTCAGCGCCTTCAAAATGAAAGACTTGGACTTGGTGTCTCAAGGGCAACTTCTCAAGCTCCAAGGTGACCTCATCACTGCCATGGCCCTGGACTGGGTGACACTCAACATCTACTGGAGCAGCAACAAGCAGCCCCGACTGCAGGTCACCTCCACCACTGCCGCATATTCTGCTGTTCTGATAAAGGAGGGTATCAGCAGAGTGGAGTCCATCGCCCTTCACCCTCCCACTGGCAGAACATGTTTCAACAACCTGGGCCTGAAAGGTACTGACACTGTGGCCACTGTGGAATGTGCCAACATGGATGGAGATAAGAGGAGTGTAGTGTGGAAGGATGCAGTCCAACCAACATCTCTGGTCTTCTCCAGTGGTGGGGAAACCATTTACTGGGCTGACACCAGTAAGAATACTTTAGTTCTTTCAATGTAGTTGCCTTGACATGGATTAAGAAGCTGCACGTATTAAGACTGAAGTGGTAACATGAAATGGTTGCGTTCCAGGTTTGGGTGTGATTGGATCTGTCCAAGTTGATGGCTCTGGATACCGAGAGTTAAAGGCTGGTTCTGGCCTGACCGCTGTGGCTCTGAGTGATGACATGCTGCTCTGGATGACTGTCAGCGGTAACAACCTTCCAGCGTGATGGACTAGCATTCCAAACTCTTGTGCAGACTGTTCATGTTGGCCTCTTCTTCTAGATAAGACCAGGCTCTGGTACAGAGATGAGCAACAGCAGAACCAGCTGTGGTTTGAAGTGGGAACAGAGGTGGTCAGCTTGAAGGCGTTCAGCAAGTCCAGCCAGACGGGTACGCAAGAACCATGCATGGAACACGTTCAGACTCCTGGCTGGAGATGTCTGAGTTAAATTTCTTCTGGTAGGTTCTAACAAGTGTGCAGTGAACAATGGCGACTGCCAGCACTTGTGCCTCGCGGTCCCAGGGGGGTGGACATGTAAGTGTGGCCATGACCATGTCCTCATAGACTCCACCCACTGTGGGCCAGAGCAGCAGTGCCCAGCGGGCAGCCGACCATGTCTGGATCAGCTCTCATGCCAGGCTGTTGAGAAATTCTGTAATGGGCATGTGGACTGCCCGGACCACTCGGACGAGAACTGTGAGTCTGTGTACTTGACAACTACCAAGTCTGTCACTGAATGACGCAACAATCTCTTAACTTCCCCTCACAGGTGTCAATCTTAGGCTGGGGTCAGAGGTCAAAGGGCCTGCTTCCACCCAGTCCACCAGCCCTTCTTATCCACCCACCCCACTGACGGAGGTCACTGGCAACAATGCTGTTGTGAACACCAGCAGCCAGCTCCTGAACCTGGAGGCCGAGCAGTGCAGCCAGAGACGCTGCAGTGGTAGTGGACGGTGTGTAGAGGTCAATGGCGTCACGACGTGCAAATGTTCCCTGGGGTACAGTGGTGATTCCTGCCAGGATGGCAATCTGATGAGGGGTCCTGTTGTGTACGCTGCCGCTGGCCTCTCTGCAGGCGTGCTGGTCATTGCTGTGGTGGTGGTGGTGGCGGTGAAGAGAAAGAATGCTGCCAACGCCAGGTTCCAACCTAGTGGTCTTTGTAACGCTCGGCTGCTAGCATGGCTAATATGATGTACCAACTTGGTGTCTGTTTCCTTCCCACAGGGGAACTCGCCCAGCAGGCGTGAAGGAAACTAACATGACTGACCTGGAAAACAAAGCTGAGACAGGCCTCGGACCACAGAGCTCACCTGCTGACCAGCCAGAGGTGCCCTTCGCCCCAACAGCAGTTCCCCTCAGAGCTGGTGATGATGCTGACTCTGTCTCTGTATCTTGCAGGAAGCTGTATCCTCTGTGGACTGACTTGCACACATTTTTTTTTTTTAATTAAAGTGGAAAATGCAAATGCAGTTATTTCTTGACAACTTTTTGTCATTGTGGCAGGTCAGGAGTTGGTGAGACTTAAACTCAGTGTTGTACATTTAATTTGAGCTGGAGAGTCAATCCCCTTGAGGGGTGTGGTGCCTCCCCACAGAAATTTATGATGCAACTTCCTGCATTTCAGTGCTTCTTGGGCTCTGAATCAGGGAGATTTAATGGGTCGTTGAACCAGGCAGGCACACCAACAAAGGTACTGCCCAGTTGCAGGCCTGCATGAAGACGCCTCCTCACACTGCCTTGCTGTCGTTGCACTGCTCTAGAGCAGACAGCCCATCAGGAAGAGAACTTTCATCACCAGCAACACACTGATCCCTCTCCTCATGAGCTCAGCTTGTTTAGACTTCATTCAAAAAATCACCCACCCAAAGTGACTTGCCTTCTCTTCGGTGTGTCAGCCACAATGGCGTGCAGGTTAGTCGCCCATGAGTGGGTAACAGGGGGCCTGCAGGCAGCGCAGTGATGAAGCAGCTTATGAGCCAAGCTTAACTGAGTTATTGGATTGGTGAGCGATCATCTCATGAATATAAACATTTTTCTTTACACTTTGATTAAAAACCATGCCAAAAATAGCATTTTTGGCTATAGAATGAGGCCCCCAGTTCCTGCCCTGCTACTGGAGGCAATTTCCTTTGCCAAGTACAAGGACCTGTGAAGAAAACATTCTAACTTTGAAGAGTCTTCCACATGCGATTGCTTCATTGGTGCTAGAGTCCAGGCTAACTCATGGTCGTTGAGACTGAGCCAGACTCATCCAGAACTGCTCCAGCTGGACTCCACCTCTAGGAGCAACTGGCTTCAACATAAACTCAAACTTTCACAAATACTAACCTGAATTCATTTGAATATTTACGTGTCTGAAGACTTGAGGCTACAGCAACGCTGTCAAAACCTCGTATGAGCAGATGACAGTGAGGCAACACTTTCCCAATAGTAAAATTGTTTATTGGTTCTCAAATCATGCGAACAGTGTACACATCCCAGAAACGACTGGGTGACAGCCAGGTAGTCTGTAGATGCAAGAATCTGTGCTGCACTTCAGGGTCTGACAGGTGATTCTGCTTGGATCTGTGACACTGACATCACCTGGGTGTCAAAGATTGAAGTCAGGGTTTGACATCACACAACCCCGCCCCTCAGCCAATCACTGTCCTCTACTACAGGGTCCTGTGATGTCATCAGAAGGATTCTGACAGATCTCTTGATCTGATGTGCTCAGGTGGAGCTGTCTCAGGATGCGACCTGCAGGTAGTATGTGCATGACTCAGTGCCATATGTTGGGACTATCTTCAGCCATGTCAGCATCAAGAGTTACACGTAGCATCTGACTGTTAATCTCGGCCATCTGGCTCAGCCTCGTTGGCCGGCTGCGGCTGCATGAGTCCCCCATCCTGCGCAGTGTTGTAGGACCCACATCCACCACACTTCAGCCCCAGGATGTGGAAGGGCACTGTGCAGTGGGCTTGGCAGTCGTTGCATATAATCTGCATCAAGACAAGCATAATGGATTAGGATTAAAAATAATGAGACTATTGCCTGTAGCAATTGTGACTACGGTTGTACAGCTGAGGTCATACTTTGACAGTAGCTGCCTGGTACTCAGAGGGCATGGGCGACTGGGCGATCTCTTCATCGATGAGCTCCCACTGGCCCTCCATGTTCCAGGCTGAGTGCATACAAAGAGGGCAGCGATAACTAGACAAGGAGAGAGAGTGGCTTGATCAGTACTGCCAGCCAGTGATGACGGAAGGTTAAGGTCCAACCCATCAAACACCAATACTGGAACATCACCAGGCAAGAAAGCTGATTACCTCGTTCGGACCATGACATCGAAGCAGATCCTGCAGAGTGAGAACATTTGACCTTAACACAACTCCAACTGTTGAATGGACTGTAAATACACAAAATGTGGTGCTGTAACAGCTCTAAAGCCCCCAGTTGCCGTGCACACACACACAGCAAATAAATCCCATTCTGATCAGCACCAGTGAGCTAGAGATGGACATGGAGCAGATCCGGGTTCCACAACCTCAGCTGGTTCTGAAATGTGCCGGAGACATCACCGATACGTACACACACTTCAAATACATTTATTTTGGAATGAATGTATTGTATATAACATGTTCAGACATGTTTATTTGCAGTGTGGTTTACTACAGCCTCATGATGTCACTTTTAACATGACAACAACAATGATGATCGAGAGTAACATTCTGGTCCCAGAATCAGTGCTGACAGCTGTAAACCAGAGCCAAAGCATCTCTGATGGCTCTTCTACATCAACACATTCATAGTGTATAGACAGCAATGGCTCGTACCTGTGCAGTAGGTGGCCGCAGGGAAGGACGTGTGGTGCATTTCTGGAGGTGTGGATATCCTGGATTCACACACACACACACACACACACACACACACACACACACTTAAGTAAACGATGACCTTCCAATCTAGTGCACAAATGTTTGGTTGTGTTCATTACCTCCATACACACTGGACAGTTCTGTCTGGAAACATTCTCAACACACTGGAAGATCAGGAGTAACAGGACATTCAACAGTGAAGAAAGTAATTTGCTCAACATTAAAACAGCACAACCACTTCTAGTGAAAGTCTCTTACTGTCCACTGTCTCCAGAGGCAGACAAAAAGATAGAGACCCTCTCTATGGACACCCATGCTAGTTAGCTTTGCATAATGAGTGGTAGTAAGTAAGAAGTGTTACCACAGCTGTGAAAGTTACAAAATGCAATGTTTCCCAGAATTGTCTTTGACTTAAGTAACAGAAAACTGAGACGTTGTAGTGGTAGAATCAGACACGTAGCTGGAACTACTTTCCTGACTGGGAGCAGTGATTTGATGCAGCACCTCCAAAGTTCCACTGGAACTTGGGTCAACAGAACCAAAGGTTTGTTGAGGACTAGAAGAGCGACTGCTGCTGCTGATGATGAGGAGGAGGGTTCCTGCTGGACACACCAGCATCCTGGACCTGAGCTAGCTGATGCTGACACTTCCCACCCACTACCAGCCATTGGGCTAAGCTAACTAGCCTGGACCTGAGCTAGCTGATGCGAACACTTCCCACCCACTACCAGCCATTGGGCTAAGCTAACTAGCCTGGATCTGAGCTAGCTGATGCTAACACTTCCCAACCACTACCAGCCATTGGGCTAAGCTAACTAGCCTGGACCTGAGCTAGCTGATGCTAACACTTCCCACCCACTACCAGCCATTGGGCTAAGCTAACTAGCCTGGACCTGAGCTAGCTGATGCTAACACTTCCCACCCACTACCAGCCATTGGGCTAAGCTCAGTAGCTTGGATCTGAGCTAGCTGATGCTAACACTTCCCAACCACTACCAGCCATTGGGCTAAGCTAACTAGCCTGGACCTGAGCTAGCTGATGCTAACACTTCCCACCCACTACCAGCCATTGGGCTAAGCTCAGTAGCTTGGATCTGAGCTAGCTGATGCTAACACTTCCCACCCACTACCAGCCACTGGGCTAAGCTAACTAGCCTGGATCTGAGCTAGCTGATGCCAACACTTCCCACCCACTACCAGACACTGGGCTAAGCTAACTAGCCTGGGACTCAGCTCCCTAGAGAGTCTCTGTCTTCTGGTCTGTCACTGGGGACGATGGACAACAGGAGACCTTTCCTGAAAGTGGGTGTGGTCCATTAAATGTGGTCAATGATTACCTTGTGATTTCCCTGCAGGTTCTGTGCTAAGCACAGATTACACTTCTCACAGTGGAAGAACTTCTCCCGGGGCCCGATCCTGGGGGTTCCAGCGAAGAATCAGGGGACAACTCATGCACACAAAAAGGAGTATAAAAAACGTATTTTCCAAATGTAAAAAGTCTGTTGCTCACCTGCATATCCCACAGGGCTGACAGTGGTACTGGTTCTTCTCTTTGTCAAACAAGTGACAAATATCACAGTAGTACTCTCCAAACCGCACATGACACTGCTGACACGTCGGCTGGGCCTGAGAGTCAGGGACACAGGGGGAGAGGGAGAGAAAGGGGGAGTGAGGGAGAGAAAGTGAGAGAAGGGGGTGAGAGGGAGAGAAAGTGAGAGACGGGGGTGAGAGGGAGAGAAAGCGAGAGACGGGGGTGAGAGGGAGAGAAAGCGAGAGACGGGGGTGAGAGGGAGAGAAAGCGTGAGACGGGGTGAGAGGGAGAGAAAGTGGGGGGGTGAGAGGGAGAGAAAGTGAGAGAAGGGGGTGAGAGGGAGAGAAAGTGAGAGAAGGGGGTGAGAGGGAGAGAAAGTGAGAGAAGGGGGTGAGAGGGAGAGAAAGTGAGAGAAGGGGGTGAGAGGGAGAGAAAGTGTGGGGGGTTCTTGATGGTGCACTCGTACCTGCTGTACCGTCTGGCACTGACAACACTGGACCTCTCGGACTTTGAATCGATCCATCTGATGGTTTTCCTTCTCGTCGTGACACAACCGACACACGTACAGTTTCCCGCAGCAGGGCGCCTGCGGGGCAGTGACACATCGACCACGTCACGACCGAGACAGACGCGGCTTTCACAGATTCACGGTTCACACGCGCATCAGCCGGTGATTGTTACTGTAACGCCACCGCCTGCAGCAGCGCCGAGTACTCACTACCACTCCGCCCCCGCGTACTGGTACACAACACCCGTACCTTTGTCAAGGTGAACTCACTTTCAGCAAGCAGCTGCGCTCGTAGTGTTCACAGCCCGGGGGGGAGGCCATGTTTCTCCGCCGATCTGCTTCTTTTTCTTCTTCTTCTTCGGCTGCTGCTGCTTCTTCTTGTAATTTATGGCGGTTGACAAACAACGAAAGGAAGCATTACCGCCACCTATCGACGCGGAGAATTCTACAAAAACCTCAATCTTCTGGTCAGCCCAGTTTCCTCCAAGAAATTAAAGAAAAATCCAAATCACACTGCTCCAGAACTGTCCTGTAGAACTTGGTTACTTTTTAAAGGTACTCTTTCTGATTGCAGCTGTTGAGTGAGTTGCTGCCCCTCCTGGTTAAATTTAGTTCAACATTCAATCACATGCTCTACAGTCTTATATATTACATTTTCCACCAGCATGCTTTCTCAAAATAAACAACGTACTTGCTAAACCAGTGTGCCCATGTAAAAAAAAGAGCCAAGACTGTTTCCTTGTTAACCTGTGCTTTTCTAACCGAGTCCTGAAGTACAGTGATGGGTCCATAGCCCCCCTCCCATCCTGACAGCCATGTTCAGCTCTTTCATTCCTAGCCAGTACACTCGTCATTCACCATCTTTCCACAGTCTTTCCCATTTGAGAAGTGAATGCAACAGAACTGTGATTGTTATAACAACAGACTGCTTCCATTCAGGACGGAGGGAACCCTCAGACCTGAATGGAGAATCTTAGCACCACCTCCTTCCCCTTGTCCCTCAAGTTCTCCAGCATCGCCTCGCGTATCTCAACCCTCCCTGGCGTAGACTTTCCGACTTTCTTCAACGCTCTGTTGAGTTCTTGCAGAGGGGCAGGTATCCCCCCCCCCTCCCCGCTACCAGGTTCTGACCTGGGAGCAGCTTACTCTGCTGCCCTCACTATGCTGTTGTTCACTGCAGTGCACATGGCATCAACACTAGTCCTTGTTTCATGACAACTCTCACTGAATCTGCATGTTTCCCACTCCCCTTTCTTTAAAATCCATCTCTCACTTCTGACCTCGGGCTCCCTGATCGTCTGCGCCCAGCACCGCCCAGGCTCCCGGCGTCCGGCACCCCGACTACGTCTTCCAGCTCGTGATTGAGACACTACTGTCGGGTCTGAGGCGGACTCACTGCCTCTTGCTACATTTATTCCTGTACAGGATCCACCGTTCACAAATACTAGTTCTTCTTCATCTAAAAACTCTTTCGCCGAGCAGTCCTTCTTCTCCCTCTCTAATTCATGCAGCGGTTCAGAGGCAACTGTGTTGCTGCTGTCCTCCGTTTGGGGGAGTCGTAAGTGGTTCAGGTCGGGCGCACTCAAAAGGATTTGGTCGTTATCTGATTATCGTCATGACGTCATGAATATTTAACACTGGTTATTCTAATGTTACTTGTTTAACTAATCCTAATTCACCATCATGACGTCGGACCGAACATGATCGTGACCTTCTTTATATACCACATTTCATTCACGAGTCTCACGGGCGCCGCTGGTGTAGTGGTATCATGCAAGATTCCCATTCTTGCGACCCGGGTTCGATTCCCGGGCGGCGCAGAATTTTGACAACGTCATTCTCTGCTGAATTTCGTCCGAGGCCAAAAAATTTCGACAGCTGCTCGTCTGGCCTGGAGTTGGAGGTGTAAGTGCTCTAGTGCAGGGGTGGGCAACCATGTGCGATGGGGTAGGCGGTCGTCAGGATCCGAGCCCACAACCCCAAACTAGACACCTCAGCATCCAAGTAGCACCTCAGTCAGTCAGTCATTGCTCACTGGGACCATCAGGGTGGAGGGGGACCAGCTCAGCAGCGTCTCACTACTGGGACCCCCTGGCCCTGATCTTAAACTATGTTGCAAAAAATGGGTGTACACAGCTTCAGCTGGGTCAACTTTGGTGGAAAAAAACAACAAATAATTGTGACGTGGAAAAATACCAGAGTAGCACAACTGTAACACTCACCATCTGTGACACTCGGTCTGTTGACTGCTTTATTCCATATGTGTTCATTCAGAGTTTCGATGCCTTCAGGGAGAATCTATAATGCACATAAGCATGACCTTTAGAGGTCACTGGTTCAGGCTGGAGCCAGCAGGAAGGGTTCCTCTACTGCCTGAGTAAACTCAAGCTTAAATAATTCTCTAGGAAAAGGTACATTTAGTAAAGGATTACTGATACTGATACAGTACCCAGGGTACTATTTCATTTAGGTATTTCAGATTTTACAACCATATAGGAACGAATTACTACTACTAGACTACCATCAGCTCAAGGGAGAACCCCCGTGATTCGAGTCGTCATGGTTACAGAAATCGTCAGAACTTTAGTAATACAAATACTATATTGATTGGATAACGTCACACAATCAGTCGCCCCTTGGCCAAGCGCTGCTGTGATCACGTGGTCTCCCACGGTCGCGGCCTCCTGGATTCAAGCAGGACGGTTGGTCTGGATTGAATCTGCGCGCGTGCTCGACCTGACCATTTCTCCGTTGACTCACACCAGTTCAGAACACCCTCCAAGGTTCGGGGATACCGGTCCTCCGCGCTCCGGAGCGGGAGAGTTTCACACCTGGACACCGGTGCTGCTCTCCCGGTGAGTTCGCACCTTCCTCCGGCCAGATGTGGACGCACATCTGCGCGCGTGGGAGAAGGAGCGCTTGATTCTGGCACCGAGCGAGCGCGCGGGCGGACGCCGCTGACGCCGCTCCTCCGCCATCTTCAACTTCCTATTGTTTGCATCAGACGGAGCTGCTGTCTGTCTGCGGCGTGTCAGCGAGCAGGATCGGCCGCGGCGTCACTGATATCCGCCTGTAGCCTCTGGAGCCTCCACCTGCCCGGCACCGGTCAACCGAGGAGCTCTCAGGACGCGACCCCTCGAGCTGCACGATGGAGGACGACCAACCCAAAACCCTGTGAGTAGCAGCGGGCCTGTCTACGTCCTGGACAGGGACGGCTCCAGGGAGCTGCCGAAGGTTTCCACGTTGTTTCAGATAAAAACAGATAACGCCTTAAACTGTAAACACGCGGGACAATAGAATTTAATTCCAGAATCAAGCACATTTAGAATTTAGTGACACGGACAGAATTACCGATATGTGAACAAAGTTGTGTGTTTCAGTCGATTTAAAGACGGAACCTTCGGTCCCAAAATGAAACTGAATGTGGAGCTAATGGAGCGTCGCTAGCCGGCGATGCTAACGCTGCCAGCCAGGGTTTGTTCACGGTCATTCCGGGGTGGTCGGGGCGGCCGTAGCAGCCCCATTAGACACCGTTGCTGAGCTCAGTGTGCCATCGTTGAGTTTCATGGCGCGGATGGGGTGTCGTTTTACGGCGTTGTAGCTGCTAACCGTGTTAGCCTGAGGCCCGTTGGAACCGGCTAGCGTTGTCTACAGCTAGCTGGCCCACCAGCCACGTCAACGCTCGTAGAGCCGGATAAGGGCAGCTACGGAGGGGGGTGACTTCACTCCCGCTGGTGGTGTCAAACTGAACTATTTCACTTCGCATTCGGTCCATTATTAAAGCGTTTTCTGTTTTAAGACAAGATTGTTGTGAGCTGTTGCTAGCCTCGGTACTAGCCTTTGTTTGCTTGTTACTTCCTGTTTGACAAAGACTCAATTCCCCATCTCCCTTCTTCTCTGCAGGTATGTGGGGAATCTGTCCCGGGACGTCACCGAGCCCCTCATCCTGCAGGTCTTCACGCAGATAGGACCCTGTAAAAGCTGTAAAATGATCGTTGATGTGAGTGCTATTTTATCTGGTTTATACACAAAATTCTCTTTACTGCTGGATGTGGCAGCCACTGTGTGCTGCTGCTTCTGAATGTCTCCATCCACAATTGTGTGCATTGATTTCCTCTCCCGATGTGTCATGTCAGGCCAAACACACCAGAGTACAGTAGGTGGCGCTTGTCTACCCTGATGAATGTGTATCACAGTGGACTTAATATCAGTCTTGTTCTCCCATTGACAGACAGCTGGAAATGATCCGTACTGCTTTGTGGAGTTCTATGACCACAGGCATGCTGCTGCCTCACTGGCAGCTATGAATGGGAGGAAAATAATGGGTAAGGTAAGCTATCGTATCTACAGGGTGAGTGGGGATGGGGGGGCTCTGGGTTTGGGGGACGTCCATTAAAACTAAACAGATGTGTCCTGCTATGATGTGCATTCCACTGAACAGGTCGACAAATTAGACAGGTAGACAACTGAGACGAGACCTCATACAACCTACAGCGCTACTGATGCCCAAAGATGACCCTTCTTTTGTTGAGACGTGTTCTTTGTAATGTGGGATGCTGTGAAGGCCAGTGTAGCACAGTTATGTGCTGAGGTGACCTGGCGCCAGTCTGTCAGCACCTGGAGACATCGCCAACATCCTCATCTGCAGCATTGAAGAGATTTTAATGCAGTCCCACGTGTGTGCGTGATTGATGGTGCAGCAAGAAGATGTAGTCATGTTACTACCTGTTGAGAAGCCTGTTTACACAAGAGCTCACTGTTGATGGCCAGTCACCCCTGTTGGCCCTTGTTACAGGTGCACACAGCGGAAGAGGCGCCAGTTCTTGGTTTACCTGGTGATCCTCAGATAACCTGCTAGTAATCTGAGACATGCTGGTGAGGCACTGGCAGGCCTCAAGGCTCACTCATGTCTCTGAACACGTCACATACGTGTATATAGATTTGTGTGTGCGTGTGTATATGTGTGTGTGTACATACATATACACATACGTATACATGTATGTATGTATGTATGTATGTATATGTATATATACACGTGTATATATATATACACGTGTATATATGTGTGTGTGTGTATATATATATATATATATATATATATATTTTATATATATATATATATATTAAAAAATAATATATATTTTTTATATATGTATATATTTAATATATATACAAAAAATTATATATATATACACACACACACACACTACCAGTCAGAAGTGTGGACCCACCCTCTCATTCAATGTTTCCTCTTTGTTTCTGCTACTTGCTACATTCTAGTTTCATCCTGAAGACATCAAATCTCTGAAGCAGATCAATGGAATCATGGAGCAAAGACAGAATTGTTCAGAACTGTAAACCTGTTTTATATTCTAGCTCCTCAAAGCCGCCTCCCTCTGCTTCGCTGCAGCGCTGCAAACCCTCGTCCTTCTCTCAGGGAGCTTCATGATGTCATCACCTGAAATGGTTCCCCCTCTCAGGTTCACCTTGTCAGGGTTCAGTGGTGGAGTTTCCTGCCTTCTTCCTGGTTGGGAGCATCAGTTGAGCTGAGCAGAAGTCAGGCTGCTATACAGCTGGTGACACTGGCGGGGATTTATTCAACCTGAAGGCCCACTGAACCAACATGGCTGCCACAGCGTCCTGCAGCAACACGCCATCCCATCCCGTCTGCGTTTAGTTGGACCGTCATGATGTTTCAGCAGGACGACGACCCAAACACACCTCCAGGCTGTGTGAGGGCTACTTGACCAAGAAGGAGAGTGATGGAGGGCGGCCCAGGTGACCTGGCCTCCAGTCACCTGACCTGAACCCAGTCCAGATGTTTGGGATGAGATGGAGCGCAGCGTGAAGGCCAAAGGGCCAACAAGTGCTCAGCACCTCTGGAACTCCTTCAAGACTGTTGGAGAACCGTTTCAGGTGATGACCTCATGAAGCTCAAGGAGAGAACGCCAAGAGTGAGCAGAGCAGGAGTCAGAGGGAGGCTGTTTAGAAGAACCTAGAACGTAGAACCTGCTGGAGGTATTTCATGATTTGATGACTACAGAATTCCAGATGTTTTCATAGTTTTGATGGCTTCAGTGAGAATCTGACGTAAACAGTCATGAAAATAAAGAGGAACCATTGAATGAGAAGGTGTCCAGACTTCTGACTGGTCCTGTGTGTTTTATACATCACACTCCCACTACTTGATGAACACATCACATGTTCCAGGCAGTAGCAGGATCTGATCTCAGACGCAGGAAACGTGTCATACACTCAGAAATGTGGATGATATTTAATAAGGGTGCTTTTCCTCCTGTTAACATCAGCAGGGTTTTCCCAATGATGATCTGCTCTGTATTGATACAAGATCGTCCAAAGATATTGACCTGATTGATTTGTATTTGAATGTGGAAAGAAAGCCACTCTCAAGTAGCTCTGCTGCCTCTTGTTGCCTCCGATGCCGTCAGGAGTTCGTTTCATTCTGTCTGTTGCCTTCACCTCTCTGTTGGACCTTTTGTTTGATGTCTGGTGCAGTGAGAGGAAAACAGACCAGCTGAGGAGAACTGAGATCTGATGTCACTTGGCTGGGCGCAGCTTTCACTTCATCTTCTGACCCGCTGTATCTCGGCCAATATGGGAGCTTAGTTATGATGATGCGGGACGAAGGCCGGCTCGCAAATCTACGTATGCACCTTCAGATTGTAGGTTTTATATGCAGAAACCTGATGGTGTTATCCAGAAGAGAGACTCTCGCCCTCGTGGTTGCTGTATGTAGACTGGAGATGCTTGGAGGGTTCATACGTGTGTTCAGTGGGGTCACTCTGTCCTCTATGGATGCGTCGCATGTACTTTGGTGCGGTCGAGCGGTACCTGATCACGCAAACACATTTTAACAGCTGTAAATGCGTCTTCCTTAGAAATGTGCTTGTTCCTATTGGTGCTCAGTTGGAAGAGTGAACACCTTTGTGTGTATCCGTGTTGCATTGATTGCATCATCCTTGATTTACCCCTTGTTTTCTCGTAAAGACAAACCCATGTTCAGTAATGTGTGAGTCATTAGTGAGGAGGCCACGTGTTGGTGATGATCCTGGCCCAGCGCCCATCAGGAAACGCTGCTTGGACTCGACATTTGTGTACAACAACAGTCGTTGTAGACTTCGTCTTTGACATTGTGTGATAGAAGGGTTTTAAACGCATCCGTGAATTAAATGAGAAGCTACCTGTTACTTCGTCCAGGTGATTGAGATCTTCAGACGTGTTGAAGACACAATTTTTTACCACTCTGCTGGCAGACATTTCAGACAGAGACTAAGGATAAGACTTGTGTAGCAATAGTCTTGATGTTGATTCGATACTTTTTGACCAGTTTTAAGTCGGGCTTTAAATGAGCTCAGGCTTTACAAGTAATGTGGTAAACATGCGCCGTCTGGCCTGTGGTTTCTCTGCCTCTCTCTGCAGGAAGTCAAGGTCAACTGGGCCACAACGCCAACCAGCCAGAAAAAAGACACAAGTAGTAAGTATGAGGTTTTTGCTGCTCTCTTCATTCTCCAATATGGACATAAGCAGAAATCACGTGTTTACATGACATCTCTGTTTGCAAACTTAATGTAGCGTGGTTTTTTAAAAAAAAAAAAAGAATATTCCTTTTGCCCTTGTAGCAACAAACATTATGAAAATCCAACCAGGAGGACCATCGCAAAGTTAGAAATGTCTCGAATTTATTTATAGGGTGCATCTAGACAAGAAATAGGACGTTTGAAAAACACTTACTCAACAAAAGCTAACTGTAATTTCGTCTGTATCAAAGCCTCTGTCACGTCTAAAGTCTGGTTTGGGTTATTTTTCTTTCTTGGTCTTACAGATCACTTTCATGTCTTCGTTGGAGACCTCAGCCCGGAAATAACTACAGAAGACGTCAAAGCAGCCTTTGGTCCATTTGGCAGGATATCGTAAGTGTTCTTTGGAGATGGATGAATCAAAGGTGAGGTGGTCCAGGAGGAAGCGGTGAGGCTGATGTCCTACTGTCCCTGTGCTCGTCCACAGAGATGCTCGTGTTGTGAAAGATATGGCGACAGGGAAATCTAAAGGCTATGGCTTTGTGTCTTTCTTCAACAAATGGGTGAGTGGACAACTTGACTTTCTGAAGGGACGTCAGTCGTACAGCTGCTTTTTCTAGACTTTAATAAGACTCCAGACCAGTGAGATAACGGAGTCTGTCTTGGTTCCAGGATGCAGAGAACGCGATTCAGCAGATGGGGGGCCAGTGGTTAGGAGGGAGGCAGATCCGAACAAACTGGGCTACAAGAAAGCCCCCCGCCCCAAAGACCACCTATGAGAGTGTGTTGACATAAATATGTTAATTTGCTCATTTATGCAGGATGTCAGACGAATGTGCTAACAGGAGCCTGGTCTGTCTTGTCCTGGCAGATAACTCCAAGCACCTATCCTTCGATGAAGTCATGAGCCAGTCCAGCCCCAGTAACTGCACCGTCTACTGTGGTGGCGTCAGCACAGGACTCACAGGTGTGAAGGCTGCCTGCAGTCGTAGCAGCTAGTAGCTGGTGACCAGTCCAAGAGGAACGCTGCTGTTCACTGGAAGTCAACAAGAACCTTTTTAAATTCATGTTTGATGATGATGGGAACACTGGGTTCAAAATGCTCACGAAATCCACAAATCACTTGGGAAATTGAAAAGTTGAAGGCTTTGAAAAATAAACAGTCAGAAAAGTTGTGGAACTTTGCTCCAGGAGTACATGAATATTGGAGAACATGTTCTTCATGTTGATGGCCTTTCCTCCATGTTCTTTGTGTATTAAAACCACAAAGTTTGTCCCCAAAATTAGTTGTATGACAGCAGTAAATATTGAGTTGGATTCTAAATTAGTGTTTCGTGTGTCAGCATTCCTTTCAGTGAATGTTTGGTCTTGAACTATTTCCTCGGTCTTGGAAATCTTAAGTTAAAATAGTTTTGACGATTTTGTCGTTTTTCGCGGGCCTGTGTGTCATGCAGCTCCACTGATCGGTCATTATTGTCAGCGGGGCTGGACCAGGCTACGTTCCTCTCAGCTCTTAGAACGTCAACAGGACATATTTTGGCATCATTTCCTGACTACTCAACAGTCATTGTGTTCAGCAGTCAGTGTCTCCCAGCATGCATCTGGGGATTTATCCAGTCTCTCGATGAGGTAACTTATGATAACCAGTAGTTAATTTTTAACTGCAGGCTGTATTGAGCCCATTCTCAGGTTAGAGCACCATGGTTTCACGTGGTGGCACCGTAGAGGTGTGGCTCCATGAGCAGGAGAAGTGTTGGTGATGAGGAGATGCAGCAGCAGCTGCGTCGTCTCAGCCCGTGTTCCTCCTGGTCCAGGCCCCTGCGTTGCTGTTGATGTATGAAGCAGTTGTTAGTCATGGCACACAGACTCTGATGCCCCTCCTCTCTTTTATAATTTCAGAGCAACTGATGAGACAGACCTTCTCTCCTTTTGGGCAAATTATGGAAATCCGAGTTTTCCCGGACAAAGGCTATTCTTTTGTGAGGTACGTGGCAGCGGTTCATTCATGGGCTCATTGCAGAATTTGCTGCTTTTTATTCTAGTGACAGAATAGAGGTTGAGCCCTGGATGTAGCGGGAATGTTCCTCACTCCATGGCAGGAGGGGGAAGCTGCTCTCACACAACTGGAGGACCTGTGGCTGAATGTCGATCACGTTCCCAGTCGATAGTTAGAACTTCCCTGATCATCTTGAGCTTTAGTTCCAAGTTGGCTCTCGACTGCACCATTGAATTAAAAGGATGTGTTGTTGGTTGTTGTGGTACTGCTCTCTGGTGTGTGTGTGTGTGTGTGTGTGTGTGTGTGTTTTGGTATGAACCGAGGTTCAGTTTTCACGTGCCCTCTCTGTTCTGTCCAGGTTTAACTCCCATGAGTCAGCAGCCCACGCCATTGTGTCAGTGAATGGAACTGCATTAGAGGGCCACA
Organism: Aulostomus chinensis; assembly: GCF_037954235.1. Taxonomy (NCBI): domain Eukaryota; kingdom Metazoa; phylum Chordata; class Actinopteri; order Syngnathiformes; family Aulostomidae; genus Aulostomus; species Aulostomus chinensis. The sequence goes on along the minus strand of NC_141325.1, from coordinate 31,250,815 downwards.
TGGTCAAATGCTACTGGGGTAAAGAGACCCCAGACATGATGAACCCCATGCAGCAGATGCCCATGCCCCAGGTGAGACCACCACACCCCCACCGCTGCCTCTGAAGAGGAGAGCTGCAGTTGCAAGCCACTCACCACTCACGTTGTCAGAGGAAACTTTTAATACTCCATGTTTTTTTTGTTTGTTTTTTTACAGTTGTCAGCTTCACTGGTTATTAATGACAGGGCCAATGAAACATGGATGTGAATAACTGGATAGTGTCGGAGGGGAATGTAGATTAGTCAGACTACCATGGTCCAGTGGTCCAGTACACATGAGTGAGGAGAGGAAAATGTCTGGAAATGTCTCGGTCTCACCCCCATGACGCCATGGCCCTCAGTGAGTGCTGAGGACCACAGTGGGACCACTGGAACAGACGCCGCACGCAGGGCCCGTTCAGAGCTGAAGGAAGCATTGACATGCTGGAGTAATTCAATTGTTGACATGTTTACATCACCAAAACATCCTGAAATGTACAGCTAGCTCGGATGTCTCTAATGGTTACGCACCTCAGCTCTGGGGCAGAAACAGGAGCTCGCAGCCTTCAGCTCTGGGATAGGGTTAGGGGCAGGATTGATTGGTCCGGGTTGGGGTTAGGGGCAGGTTTGATTGGTCCGGGTTGGGGTTAGGGGCAGGATTGATTGGTCCGGGTTGGGGTTAGGGGCAGGTTTGATTGGTCCGGGTTGGGGTTAGGGGCAGGTTTGATTGGTCCGGGTTGGGGTTAGGGGCAGGATTGATTGGTCCGGGTTGGGGTTAGGGGCAGGTTTGATTGGTCCGGGTTGGGGTTAGGGGCAGGTTTGATTGGTCCGGGTTGGGGTTAGGGGCAGGTTTGATTGGTCCGGGTTGGGGTTAGGGGCAGGTTTGATTGGTCCGGGTTGGGGTTAGGGGCAGGATTGATTGGTCCGGGTTGGGGTTAGGGGCAGGTTTGATTGGTCCGGGTTGGGGTTAGGGGCAGGTTTGATTGGTCCGGGTTGGGGTTAGGGGCAGGTTTGATTGGTCCGGGTTGGGGTTAGGGGCAGGATTGATTGGTCCGGGTTGGGGTTAGGGGCAGGTTTGATTGGTCCGGGTTGGGGTTAGGGGCAGGATTGATTGGTCCGGGTTGGGGTTAGGGGCAGGTTTGATTGGTCCGGGTTGGGGTTAGGGGCAGGTTTGATTGGTTTGGGTTGGGGTTAGGGGCAGGTTTGATTGGTCCGGGTTGGGGTTAGGGGCAGGTTTGATTGGTCCGGGTTGGGGTTAGGGGCAGGTTTGATTGGTCCGGGTTGGGGTTAGGGGCAGGATTGATTGGTCCGGGTTGGGGTTAGGGGCAGGATTGATTGGTCCGGGTTGGGGTTAGGGGCAGGTTTGATTGGTCCGGGTTGGGGTTAGGGGCAGGATTGATTGGTCCGGGTTAGGGTTAGGGGCAGGTTTGATTGGTCCGGGTTGGGGTTAGGGGCAGGTTTGATTGGTCCGGGTTGGGGTTAGGGGCAGGATTGATTGGTTGGGGTTAGGGGCAGGATTGATTGGTTAGTGTTAGGGGCAGGATTGATTGGTTAGTGTTAGGGGCAGGTTTGATTGGTTGGGGTTAGGGGCAGGTTTGATTGGTTGGGGTTAGGGGCAGGTTTGATTGGTTGGGGTTAGGGGCAGGTTTCTCAAATGCCTTGTTTGATGACTTCATGTTACTGTATATCACCAGGAGAACTTTTTTTTTAGGAGTCGACATACAAAAACCTCTCATCAGAATGCTTTGCCAGCCTGTCTGATGAACCTCACCCATAACCCTTCTTCATTTGGACTTGTTTTTTTCTTTTCATTCTTTGCAGCTGGATTGTTTTGTAGGCCAATTTCAAGAATCAGTTATCAGATATTTCTTGCAGTTTTGCACTTCATGAACTACGTTCTTGCTCTAATTCTGGTATTTACTAGTTTAACCACAGTGTTTTATTGCAACTTGTACTAATACCTGTATTTATCTTTCTGCAGCAGAACAAGATGGGCTTCCCTGCAGCTCAGCCCTATGGCCAGTGGGGTCAGTGGTACGGCAACGGGCCTCAGATCAGCCAGTACGTCCCAAATGGGTGGCAGGTCCCCACCTATGGCGTCTATGGGCAGGCCTGGAACCAGCAGGGCTTCAAGTAAGTAGCATGGTGAGCACAGGGCTCGCCTTCACCACCTCCTCCTACTTCAGCAACACCAGAGCCCCCCCCGCCCCCCCCCCCTTCAAGACCCAGCCTGCGAGAGCCTGCTATAATGAGGGAGCCATGCCCCCCCCCCCCCATCTGCCCCTCACCTTGATGGTCTTGAGAAGATAGAGAAAAATTCCACATTCACCCCCACCAGCAGTCTGAACTGTGATGTAGTTGTTGATGGTCTTTGTGTGTCATCGTTGAATTCTAGACCCTACGAGCTGAAACCTGTCAGAACTGTGAAGACAAAACTTGAACAAAAGTGCATGTTTGAATTGGAGTGGCGTCAATAATTAGGCAACCAGACAGGTCGAGATCAAGGCTGGAGCCCGTCGACGAACCGTGTGCTTCACTTGTTTGTTTGCCAACATTCATGTCAGAAATGATTTCCTTTATTTTCCTTTTGATGTCATGGATCTATTTTTATAAGCACCTGAAGATTGGATCTGTGTGTGAATGTCAGAAGGAAATGTTGACTCATTTGTAGGTGGCTTTTATTTAGACAGCCAATCTGCAGTGAGACTTTGTTCACCCAAAAGAAATAAAGGAAGGGCCACATGTTGTCCAGGGTGTAAAGTTCTTGGTGATGAGGTTCCGTTGGAAGGTGGAGGCAGCGACCCGACTTGTGTTTGACCATCAAACGCACAGCGAAGGCGCCTTTCCTGAGGCCGAGGCCACACCTCTCCCGACTCGCTCCTGACTGGAATTTGAAGTTAAACTATGAGCTGCCAATCATGCTGAATCCCTGATGGTGATGGCGGGGAGGCGATGTCGCCTGGTGCTGCGTGAAGATGGTCGTTGCTGCTCGTGTTCCTGGTTCGCAGCAGTTTGGGTTTTTAGGGGATAGGGTGGGGGGGCTTAACTCAACCCGCTGTGCTTAGCCTGTATGCTTTTTGTCTGCTTGTCCATTCATGTTTAATCCAGAACACTTAACCTTTGACCCCCCCCAGAACCCTCCACTTTCCTCTCTCCCCCTGGTTCATGCTAGCTTGATTGACGCGCGCCCTGCCTGAGCCTCACAGCCTCTGATAACTCTGTTTGCCTTCGTGTTCTCGTTCTTGTAGCTCTAATATTTGCCGTCTCTCTGGCTCCCTCTCGCCTCGTCTGCTCTAACCTGCTGGCGTTTGTCTTTCTGTCTCTGTCCCTCCTCTCTTTGCAGTCACTTACAGGCCAGTGCTGGGTGGACTGGCATGAGCGCCATCAGTAACGGTGGGGTTATGGAGCCTACACAGGGATTGAATGGGAGTATGCTAGCCAACCAGCCGGGTATGGGAGCCGCAGGATACCCCACACACTGATAAGGGGGCAGGGCGGGAGATTTGTCAACACCCGGCCTCTTATTGGCTGTACGGTGCCCTGCGGGGCGTGTAAGACCGCCTCCGTTTGTGGCAGGACTAAGACTTTAACTGGGATGTGGAGCCTGATGGGAAGGTTGACCTCTGTAGGAGATGTACATGGGATTTCTTGGGGGTGGGGTTTTTTTTGTGGGGGAGGGGGGTACAGGAAGGAGCAATTTGACCCACGCAGGTATTTCCACCCTCTGTGGTTGCCAAGACCGGCTGTGAACCAGGGCTCGTACCATTTTTAAGTTAACTGTAAATGAGTATAAAACTGTAAAGGAGAAACTTTTGGAATTTTCTTTCTGGGTTTTACAAGTTGCTTCCATTTTCACATCTTTCTTCTCCTCTTTTTTGTTTTGTTAAAAACTGAGTTGTGCTAAGTTATGAACCTTTATTTTGAGGAATGGAAATGTGTTGAATTAGTCTTGATTTTCTCTTGGATTCAAATCAATTGCAGGGATTGTTGCCACTGCTGTTTCTCTGTAAGGGCAGATGATGAATATTGCACAGTTTTTTCTTCTCTTCTACCGGGACAAACAGAACAACCAAGAGTTTTCTTTTTTTTGCATTCCATTTCTCCTTCATATCTTTGGGACAGCTTCACACCTTTCACCACCTGTAAATAACCATTCATTTGAAACGATGTAAGTAAAATGCTACTGTTACCTGTGGGTGCTTGCTTTCATTTTTGTTCGAATTATTCGACAGTTAACTCAACATTGTACGTAGCAGAGTGGCACCGTCATGTGACGCTGGCGCCGTGCAACGACAGCATTGCCAGGCAGTGCAGACTTCAAATTGAGCTCCAATCAACTGTTGAGAGGTGAACATGTGGACGCCTGATGTTTTTAAATTTCCTGTTGAGACGACGCCAGTGTTTTATATCAAAGACGTGAGTGGATCCAACCTTAACACTTGCTCTGGTCGCCAGAGGAGCGGAGGCCTCCATTGTTACTGTTGCCTTATAGAGCTGGTTTCTTTTAGCAGACGAGATCCTCTTTTTAATTAGGCAGTGCCTACAGACATTTTCAGACCCTTTTGCTGCGAAGGTGTTGGCCCTGAAAACTGACGACTCTGCTACTGTAATCAATGTTTTCTTGCTTTGTCCAATTAAAATGCTAATGCACATGAACCACCAGATGTCTTTCCTCTTCCTTCACACTCAAACTGCATTGGTGTTGGTTCTGTTGACAGTTTTTTTTTGGGGGGGGGGGGTGAAGTATACTCAACTGTACTGCAGCTGCCGTTGTAACCCTCATCTGCTATTATGACCGTGTTTGGATTTGACTGTTGACAAAACCACTGGGAGAACATCGGGTGGGAGGGAGAACATTGTGAGGAACGTCCTCTCCAGCACTCCTTGTACTTTTGTGTTGGAGGGAGGAGCCACTTCATCACTCTGAGCAGAGATCCAATCATAACCTGTCCCGTCGGTAGCTTTTGGCTCCTCCCACCTCTGAATGTTCTGAATATTGACTGTTACCAGTAACCTCGATCCCTCCAAATGTCACCTGACGGATGCGCATCATCATTGGTCTGTAGTAGCCAGGTCTCTGCTTCGCGTCGGAGCAGCTGAGCAGGACCAGTTCTGTAGTTGGGTTTGAACCAGGCCGTCTGGAGGACCAGGGAGAAGACGGAAGCTGTCCTGGAGGAGCACCCTCAGCCTGGTGCAGATGTTGCATTCATTCTGACCCCAGCACCCTTTGCCTGCTGCAATATTTCCACATGGGTGGTTTGTATTGGCTGTGCAGCATCAGTGCTGGCTGGCTGACGGTTGGGATTGTGGTCTTTATTTCAGAGCCGGGAGGCTCGGCTGAATCAGGGATGGATTGGAGTCCTAAATCTGCAGAAATCTGGTTTTGTTGAGTATTCATTGTTGAAAGGTGAAGTTCGGGGCTCATTTTTGGTCATTCTTGCATGTAATTATGTCGGAGGTTTTCAGTTTGGGGCTGAGAGAATTTGTCAGATATGTTAAAATTTGAAGGATTGATTGTGACCACAAGAGCCCGCGAGACTGAGGAGACCCCTGCTGACTCTTGGTGACGAGCACTTTTGACATCTGACGACTGAGCACAGCTGGAAAAGCTCAGTCTTTGAAATGCTTGAAAAGTGCTGAATTGGACCTCAGAGAACGTTTTAGAACCCTGACTGTTTGGTCACTTTGGTTTCACTTCATTCTTTTGATGTCTTACATGTTGAAGTGACATCACGTGGTCAGCTTGAAACTCTAAAGGTTCTTATGGACAACATGAAAATGGCTTTATGTCTGTTCTGTTGGTTTACTTGCGTTTTCCCTCCTGTGCTGTGACGGCAGGCTTGGACAGCAGGTGGCGCCCTCCCCCCATGTTTCAGTCGTCTGATGATCAGGTGTTTCTCATGTGTGTGTTGAGTCTGGCCACCTGGAGCAGGAAGCAGGCACAGAGAAGCAAGTAAACAATGGATGGTCTGTGGTTTTATGGTGCTGGTGTGTGTTTGTGGGGGGGGGGGGGGGGGTGAGGTGTGTATATTCAACTGCTTTGTCAACATTTTCAGACTGTCAAAGTTTCCAGACATTGTTCTTCTTCCTGGGTGGACTGTGAAACTCCTCTCATCCGTGTGTCCCGTCATCCTTGGTGGTCAGGGTCACCCTCCAGTCATGTCTGCTTCAGGAGTCTGAACTGAACCCATGTGCTGAAGCACACACCACATAAGCGAGGAGGCCACTGAGGGACCGCGGGGGCCTGTGAGGCGTTTGAGCGAGCGGTGGCAGTGTGTGTTTGTGTGCGTTTCCATGCTGGTGACAGCTCACGGCAGCTGACAGCAAATAAACATGTTCCAGTAATTAACCTTGACAGGCCCGGTGTGGTGCCAACAGCAGAAACCTGCTAATGACACAATTAATCCATAATTAGGGTTTTCTGTCACGGCGGCTGTGAGCATCCTGAGTGCTGGTGCACGTTTGTGAGAGAGCGCACGATAGCGCGCTCCTCCTCTCCTGTGTGTTTAACACGAGTGATAGCAGGAAGGAGCCTCAGCTGATGTGTTGGTGGAAACATTGGGACCGAATCAGTACCGGTTCAAGAAGGGTCCCCTGATGTTCTGCTACTGGGACCGAGTGCTGCCAGTGAGCTGGGGCAGCAGATCATCAAAGACCTTCAGCCTCCTTGAGTATTTCATTGTCTTTGTCCCAGTTTTGGAGTGTTTTGGTCCCCAGACTTCAACCTCCATCCCTGGAGTGGTGCAGCGGTCACCTACCTACGCCGCCGCGCTGCTAGGGACACACACCAGGTCTGCTGCCTCCATCTTTGATGTGTAGAATGAGTAGAATGAAACACTAATATGTGCATCTTCCCCCTGGACAGGTCAGCAGTCCATGGCAGGGCCAACACATAGAGACAGACAACCATTGGCTCTCCCAGCCACGCCTACGGTCAGTTTAGAGTCTGGATTAACCTGGTCCCTCTTGATGTCTTTGGACTGTGGAGGAAGCTGGAGTACCAGAGAGAACCCAGCAGGAACAGGGAGAACATGGAGACTCACCCAGAAAGACCCCGTGCTGCAGCCGGGGCTCCACCCACAACATTCTTGCTGGGGGCCACAGGGAGGACCACTGCTCCACCGGGCCGCCCGTCTTTAATAACCCTTAAAATAAAATCATTTTATTTCAATTAAAAGATAAAATTATATATTTTAAATAGTGCTACTAAATTTGGTAACACTCTACAATAAGTGTACATTAATAATTGTTGGTTGATGCTTAGTCATTAACAAGGGGTAGTGTGTGTGTGTGTGTGTGTGTGTGTGTGTGTGTGTGTGTGTGTGTGTGTGTGTGTGTGTGACAGCTGGTTTATAGATGACGCGTCAAACTCAGTTTACAGAACCCAGCAGGTAAAGATGGGACTGTGCACACCTCCAGTGACGATGGCGTACCTGAAAGCAAGAAAGTACTTAAACACACTGGACAGTTGTGTGTCCAAGTATCATGTGTGTTTTTATAAACGTGTTTGTGTCTGTACAACCCATCCTCGTTGGAAACGGGCAACAGTGAGTGTGTGTGTCTGTGTGTGTTAGGGTGTGTTGAGCCCTGTGCTGACAGGTGTGTGTCAGCTCATCATTCAAGTTGTCAGCAGTGCCAGTGGGCGTGAGCGGACGAGATGAAGGACAGTGGTTGGCCGTCGCTCAGCCAGAGCGACTTCCAGTACACACAAACACGATATAGAAGCAGTCTGAGGGAAGTGTGATGTAGGACAAAGGTAGCCTGCCCCCCCCCCCACACACACACACACACGCACACTGTATCACGATGAATAAAGAATCCCCATCTGACTTGACTTGTCGCTCATCAGCAGAACAGATGAAGGAGAACTGTGTGTGTGTGTGTGTGTGTGTGTGTGTGTGTGTGTGTGTGTAAGGAAGCAGCTTGAAGTCTGTTTATGTACTTTGTCATTCAGGAAAATGAGACGTGTAAATCCAAATGTCAGCACAGAGACTTCAGCCCCACTGAGCATCACGTTACAGAGTTACAGAGTTTTTTTCTCCTTCTCCTAAATTGCAGCCTGCTGGACTCTCGGCTGGGAGCGTCACGGCTGGGAGCGTCACGGCTGGGAGCGTCACGGCTGGGAGCGTCACGGCGGGCAGCAGAGTGGAGAAGACCTGAGGAGCGATACAGAAAATGAAAGGAGAAGATGCTGCTGGAACATAAACACGTGGACGGGAGAGGTCTCAGTTGGATGTCACAGCATTTCTGTGTTTGACATTGCAGACCGGGGATTGTGTGTGTGTGTGTGTGTGTGTGTGTGTGTGTATGTGTGTGTGTGTCTGTGTATGTGTGTGTGTGTATGTGTGTGTATCAGGAATGTGCTGGGCCCCTAATTCAGCTGCTGAGGCCCTATAGGCACACGGCACTCTGTGGCGCTCACTCTCCATCACGTTCAAGCCATAAAAAGCTGACTGAGACCAATTAGGATGAAACAGAAACAAAACCAATTGAGCCAAGTAGCCAACCAGATTCCAGCAAAATTCTCAGGTCGGACAGGACCAGGCAGGCAGCGCCACACCGACGCCTACAGTCCAGGAAACGCATGCAGACGCGTCTGCCTGGGTGTGAATGGTGAATCCGTATGGGTGTGAAACACAGGCTGGCCCAGCTTGCTCTTCGTGTTGCTTGCGTTGTGATATTCTGATGTAGACGTTGCTACCTTGTTCAAAGATAATTGTGTTAGCCTCATTGGAAATTCTATCGGTCTATATCGGTCAGGCCCGGCCGTCCTGGGCTGGACCGGCCGTTTGGGAATTTTCACACTTTTTAGTCGCGATGATGATGTTGGACAGTAGAAGGCTGTTGTCATAGTCACCTCTGCCATCTTAGCGGCGGTTCCTACTGCAGGATTTGGGACATCATTCGTTTTTGGTCCAAAATGCAACCAAAGGCACCAGGCCGGCTGCAACGTGTCTCACTAATCGCTGTCATCGGCTGGAGCAGCTAGACTGAAAGCGCTTGTCACTGTGCCATGGAGCTCTGTTTTTGCAAAACAAACAGAACCATTGTGGTAGCTTGAGAACCCGTCTGTGTAAATGGGTTGGATCAGGATGCATAATGGGAGTTAAGGACCACATGACAAACAGTCTGTCAGCCTCAAGGTGCCATAACAGCAACCGCAGTCCCCCAAATCTACCCAGCAACATCCTCTTCATGTCACTCTGGTCAAGCAGCACAATCAGCCCTGTCATCTCAGTTTCACAACACACACACACACACACACACACACACACACACACACACACACACACACGTATATGTGTGTATACATACATATATATGTATGTATACACACACACATATACGTGTGTGTATACATACATATATATGTATGTGTACATATATATGTATGTGTACATATATATGTATGTGTACATATATATGTATGTGTACATATATATGTATGTATATGTATACATACATATATATGTATGTGTACATATATATGTATGTATATGTATACATACATATATGTATGTATATGTATACATACATATATATGTATGTGTACATATACATACATATATATGTACACATACATATATATGTATGTATACATATACATACATATATATGTATGTATATGTATACATACATATATATGTACACATACATATATATGTATGTGTACATATATATGTATGTATATGTATACATACATATATATGTATACATACATATATATGTATGTGTACATATATATGTATGTATATGTATACATACATATATGTATGTATATGTATACATACATATATGTATGTATATGTATACATACATATATATGTATGTGTACATATATATGTATGTATATGTATACATACATATATATGTATGTGTACATATATATGTATGTATATGTACACATACATACATATATATGTATGTGTACATATATATGTATGTATATGTACACATACATACATATATATGTATGTATACACACATATACATGTGTGTATACATACATATGTATGTGTACATATATATGTATGTATATGTACACATACATATATATGTATGTATGTATCTATGTATGCTTATATATATAAATATTTATTTTTTTATTTTTATTTTATTTTTTTTTTGTATAGGGTTTTTAAAGAATTAATTGTTAGATTCCTGGGTAAAGTAAGTACCTGGTCTCCTACAAACAAGCCAGGTTTCTGGACTTCTTCTTCAAGAGGCTCCTCTGTCCTCCACTCGTTACCTGTATTAATGGCAGCTGTAGAACTCGTTATCAGTATAAAAGACACCGGTCCTCAACCTCCAACAGTCCCACTCCAAACTCCACTATGTCCAAGAACAAAGAGCTGTCAAAGGACACAGAAACCAACTTGTAGACCTGCACCAGGCTGGGAAGCCTGAATCTGCAGTAGGTCAGCAGCTGGGTGTGAAGAAACCAACGGTGGGAGCAATTATTGGAACATGGAGGCCGTACAAGACCACTGATGACCTCCCTCCATCTGGGGCGCCACGCAAGATCTCACCCCGCGGGGTCAAAATGATCACAAGAACGGGGAGCAGAAATCCCAGAACCACACGGAGGACCTAGTGAAGGACCTGCAGAGAGCTGGGACCAAAGTAACGAAGGCTACCCTCAGTAACACACGACACCACCAGGGACTCAAACCCTGCAGGGCCAGACGTGTCCCCCTGCTGAAGCCAGTACAGGTCCAGGCTTTGGGGCTGTTGTTCTGCAGAGGGACCAGGACGACTGATCCGTGTAAAGGAAAGAATGAATGGAGCCATGGATCCTGAGATTTGAGAGAAACCTCCTTCCATCAGCGAAGGCAGTGAAGATGAAACGTGGCTGGCTCTTCCAGCGTGACGATGATCCCAAACACACCGCCCGGCAACGAAGGAGTGGCTTCCTAAGAAGCACTTCAAGGTCCTGGAGTGGCCCAGCAGTCTCCAGACCTCAACCCCATTGAAAATCTTTGGAGGAGGTGAAAGTCGGTGTTGCCCAGCGACAGCCCCACAGCATCCCTGCTCTGGAGGAGGTCTGCATGGAGGAACGAAAATAGTCAACTTGCGTTGTGTCGAGAGCCTATCAGCGTTGAGATTCCCTGGTGTCGGTGAAGTCACGTCAACGGTCCTGGCGCCTGTTGTTGGTGTCCATCCGTGATATCCTGGCACAGATCCTCGCTAACAAGTCATCAAACTGGGCCCCCGTCAGCCTGAAGTACTGCTGGAAACGGTCGTCGTCCAGGCGCAGTGTGCGGTGAAACTCACCCAGCTGTGTGCTCCTCCGATTGTGTCCTGGATCCGGATACGGTGGCGTTTGGTTTTTCGCCGTATCTGGGACTTCCACAACAGATACCAGCAACGGTTGTTCGGTCAGCCATGATTGATGTCTGAAGTCTTGCTTGTGTTGTATATCGCTTTGGACAAAAGCGTCTGCTAAAAGAAATGGCAGAAATAATTCTCCTCACAGGGGAAAAAAGATCGCGCGAATAAAAACATGATCCAGTGATCAAAAAAAGCCGCGTGAAAATTTGCGTCGCGTTTGGTGTGAACACGCCTTTACAGAAAATGTGTGACCTCTGTCATTGCCAACAAAGGGTTTATAACAAAGTGTTAGATGAACTTTATTGACCAAATACTTCTTTTACCCAGGAATTTACCAATTAATTCATTAAAAACCCTACAATGTGATTTCCTGGATTCTTTCCTCCATTCTGTCTCTCATAGTTGAAGTGTTCCTGCGATGAATGCTCCAGGCCTCTCATCTTTAAGTGGGAGAACTTGAACAGCTGGTGGCTGACGGAATACTTTTTTTGCCACACTGTGTGTGTGTGTGTATATATTAGTTAAATATAGTTTGTCTAGTTTAAGCAGATGAAATCGATGAGTAGAGCCACCCAAGGTCAAAAGATCAACTGTTAAACATGTCTGCTCACAGCAGATATTCTGCTGTTATCTCACATCCTGGATTTAACACAGAAATACTGAGAGGCAGCGTCTGAGCTTCCATGGTGACAGACGCAGACAGAGAAGATGAAGACGAACAGCAGAAGGAGATCAACTTGATGGACGGCATGCTAAGTGGATATGTTACACCAGTGTCAGTGTGTGTGGTGATGGGGGGCTGGGGGGGGATTAGGTTGTGACAAGCAGCTGCTGGCGAGGCCTAAAGCCACTGAGTGACACATGTCTGTGATATGTGGAAAGTCTCTACCAATAGAAGTCAGATAAGTCAATCAGGCTGAGTGGAACAATGTGTGTGACATCGACGGCTATGAATTTTACATGAACCCACTGCTGCAGAGCTGCAGGTTGAAGGTTTGCAGGGGGGCAGAGCACTTTTGGGGTAGCAGCTCTTACTGGAATCTTATTGGCTGCCCTGGATAGCCCCCCCCACACACACACATATTTTGTGTGTGTGTGTGTGTGTGTGTGTGTTGTGTCTGGGTTAGATGAAATCCAACACCTGACTGTATGTTTAACCCAAGCAGAATGTGCCAGAGAACAACAAAACATCAAAAACAATTTGATCTCTCTCTCTCTCTCTCTCTCTCTCTCTCTCTCTCTCTCTCTCTCTCTCTCTCTCTCTCTCTCTCACACACACACACATCTAAGGTGACATTAGTCAGGTCTATGTGGTTGTGTGGTCTCTACTATAACTATTGTCCTTTCTCTCCTCTTGTCTCCTCCTCCTCCACCTCCTCTCTTTCTCTCCCCAACTCCTCCTCCTCCTCTCCTCTGGCATTAATGTGGGAGTGATGGAGGAGGGCTGTATGAGCAGGCTGACAGAGCTCATCTCTGGCCCATGATGCACTGCTTCCCTGGGCCTCCCTGCAGCCCCATAACAACCTGATTAATTGGTCCTGCTTAAGTCAATAAGTCATCTGTTAAAAAACAAAAAGCTCCAGCAGAGAGGACAAGGAGGAGGGGGAAGAGGAGGCACAGAGGGACGGAAAAGGAGGAAGCGAGGGATACAGAAAGAGTGGGAGAGGAGGCAATGGAGAAGGAAGGAAGGCAATTGGATTAATGAACGCTGGAACAACAGATAAAGGACTTGAACTGCTTTAAGGTTAATCCTAACCAATGAATCTACAAATAATACCAGAGAGTTGGTGGCGGGGGCCCAGCTTGGCCACTGCCACTGCCACCGCCATAGCCTCAAACATAGCAGTGTCTATTATCAGCGTGGCAGCCAAACCTGTTTGATATGAAGAAGACTGAAATGAGACGTCAGTTTCCTTGGAGATGATCACCATGAAGATGTTGATGGAAATGATGTCACAACTGCTGATGATGGTGGTGTGAAGGGAGTCATGTGACTTTGCTGGGTGAGCCAGCAGCAGTAACAGTGCAACGTTACCTTGTTCCTGTGTAGCACAAACGTCACTATTGTGTCTTGTTAAGATTTCATCATGGGTTTATTTGCTCTTTTCTTAACCTTTGTGTTATGTTGAAAAAAACGTACATTGATGATGTTGCGGGTCATTTTGACCTGCACTGTGTACATGCTTGCAAAACAGTCAAGAAAACACATTAAACCAATAATCAATTCATTTTAGATGATATCAACATTCAGAAAAGTGACATATCATACATTTTTAATTCCAACAGTGTATTTAAGAACTATTTAGTTTAAGTTTTTTCCTCTTCACAAACACATTTCTTTAACTTTAAATTCAACATGCCCCATTTTCTCAGATTTTCAACGTTCAACACTTTCAATGTTCTCCTCATGATGGGCAGAACGTTCCTGTGTGCTTTCTGCAGATGCACTTCTTTCATTTCACACAAGAGGTACTTGTTTATCTGTCCTCTCAGGAAGGACTGACCTGGCATCTTTGCCTTTTTTTATCCACCTGTGTCCACTGGATTTTGGTTGGGTGAGGCTGCAGGTTGATTGGGGGAACTGAGCTTGACCTTTTCAATGACAGCTGCTGCTGCTGGGGATCGAGCTGGCCTGGTTCGCGTCTGGATCTTGGGAGTGACAAGCGCTTTGCCGAGTTCTTCCAGGAAAAGCCGACATCGGTACAGTTTACCAGCATTCCATCGCTGGTTGATTTCAGTCCCCAGGACATAGGCAGTGGAAGCAGACACATCCACAATATTGTAGCAAATAACCAAAGGCCAACGGGCAGTCTTGCGCTGGGAGCTGTGTGTTGCTGTGACTTTGTCCAGATTGTCAACTTCTCCTTTGGTGGAGTTATAATCCAGGATCATTTGTGGCGTCATGTCTTCTCTTGTGCTCAGAGATGCATCTGTGTGCACTGTACTCAAGAACATTCTTGTTTCTCTTTGGGCAGGATGAAAGAACTGTCGCTTTCTCAGTGAAAGCAAATATTGAGGAATACAGAGGTCTGCCCTGCACCTTCAGAATTCCACTTGGAAGTTCTGGCTTATTTTATCTGACTGTTCCCAACATGGTCAGCTTTCTCTTCGGAAGTTCCTCTCCAAGATGGTAGGATGTAAAGAAGTTGTCACAAGTGATGTTACGACCTCACAGCCCTTTACTCATCTCCAGCACCACACGCGTCCCCTGATTCTTCTCAGGTGTTCCTCCAGGTAGCTTTCCGGTGTATACTTGCATATATTCCATGCATAGCTGGATTCTGCATCACAGGCTGTCCATATTTTGATGCCATACTTGTACATACATAGATACATACATACATACAGCTACCTACCCACATGAAAAGTGTCCAGGTCAAAATGACCCGCAACATCATCTTTGTATACAAACTCTGCACGGACATTCCACTACACATCAAAGTGTCCAGATTTTACAAACCAGTTCATGAGGAAAAGTCACCAAATTTCATGAAGAAAAGGAAAGGAGAACCAGTACTTTGGTCACCACAAAAACTGAAATGGGTCAAATTGACCCTTAACATAATACAAGGGTTAAATTACAACTTCATATTTACCGACAGCGTTGAAGCAAGTGGACATCAGAGCTTTCATCAGAAAACTGTCCAAAAGGATGAAGCAGCTCCAGATGACAAAGAAGATTTATTTAGAATGCAGTAAAGAAGCTCCTTCAAGACAATATAATAATAACAGAGCCTTTGTTAGCAAACGAGGCTACAAGATGTTGCAAGAATACAAGTTTTTTTTTTAATTCAAGCAAATACAAACAAGGTACAGCTTAGATTCAAAAAACAATAAATAAATACAAATACAAATAAAGAGCCAGACCCTACAGGGTGGCTCATGCCCATAGTTGGTTTGTTGTTATGAATGAAGCGAGTCCAGATGCGTGACAGCAGTCAATCACTGATAGAGACTTAAAGTTGTAGCTCCTCCCTCCAGCGGGCCATGTTTGGGTTTGTCTGGACGAAGCCACGTTTGTGTACGTATTGCTTACGTAATAGAACCATGGTATTAGTACATATAATAATTATCACCGTTTCCAAAAATACCAAATTTAACGTCTGCTAGAGATAAATTAACCATTGGGACTCCTTTCGATTTTAACCAAGTTTGAGCATCGAGCCAAAATGCTTGGACTGTTTCTCATCAACAGAAAAGGTGGTCCAAGTCCTCGGCTTCACTGTCACCAGAACTACAGTTCCCTGCGTCCGTATTAAATCTGTGTGTTAAACAATCAGGAGTTGGATAAATGTCATGAATGATTTCAAACTGAAGTTCTTTGACTGGATATTTGAAGCATTCTCATCTCATCTTTTTTATTTCCTGCCTACTAACCTCTTTAAGAACACAGTCTCTTCTGAGGGAGTCGGTGAAACAGTCGAGTAAACGACTCCTCATCCACTGGTTGGTCGTTTGCGATCCCAAAGGTCGACGCATCGAGGCCTCAGAGCAGGAGCGCCTTCTGAATGAGCTCTGTCCCGTTGAACCGCTGTGGTTTGGGAGAGCCTTCGTCATCTCTCTGAATTTAGTCTGAGTTCAACTCGTTTGATGTTTGTCACTAAAGTCCGCGTGCTGTAAAACATTTCCATCATTGTCTATGAGGGGAGCAACGCCCAGACTCCTTTAGAAAACCATCCCCCAGTAAACAGGGACTTCCTGTTGCCCAGTGTAGATCTGTTGTTCCACACTGGTAGTTGTGGTTGAAAACCAGTTTCCAGTACAAGAGAACCTGTTGATGGAAATCTGAGAGTTTCACTGGGAGTTTTTTAAGGTCAAAGTCACATCTTCGGAGGAACTGGAGACCTCCTGCTGTGTCAGACACCAGGTTGGGTTTGTGAGACCATCGTGAGTTTGGGTTTGGGGTACAAAGTTGCAACCTTTTCATTTTGAACGTTCCAGTCATGTGATCAAAGCTCGTGGCATTCCCACCTCCGTTTTCATGAGACCTGATGAGGTCCTGCTTGTCCTGCTATGTAGAGACATTTGTTCCTCCAAATGCAGTCAAAGTTGAATCTGTTTATAGTTTGATGACTTCAGGTGTGATGGGGGTGAATACGCTGGGTAGACCAGCCTAGATGAGCTGTCCATTCAGTTCCTAACATTCTAGACTGAGACGTCTCTGTAACCAGCTGTTCACGAAAGATTTGCAGTTGTCGATGTTGTCTATTACATTCAGTTTCTCTTGATTTGCCTTGTTTTTCGTCACCTCTACACCCAAGTACTTGATTTCTCCTTTCACCTTGATACTGTACCATGATTGGAGGGACATTAGTTCACTCTTATTCAGGTTCAATTGAGGACCAGAGCCTCTGAGTAAATGTTTGTAACCTGTAGTGCAGTGAGAATCTGTGATTCATCTCTAAGGAACAGCGTCGTGTCGTCAGCTAACTGACTGATTCCTGTTTGCTTGCCCAGCAGATCCAGACCTTCTGTCACACTGGTTTTGATCAGAATTGACAGGATTTCTACCACCATTATGAACAGCAAGGGGGCGCTTCCACGTCCTTGTCTGAGACCTCTTTCAATGTTGAATCTTTTACAGGCACCGAGTCCCGAAGATACACAGCTGTTTACATCAGAGTCAAGCACGGCCATGAAGTTTTATTGCGAATCCAAAATAATGAAGTGCTTCTAAGATAAATTTGTGTTCAACAGAGTCGAAAAAAATCCAGGAAGAGAATAAAGCTGTTGTCCTCAGTGAGGTCACTACAGTCTAGAGGTCCAACACCAGCCGGCTGTTGTCATGGAGGCTCCTTCTTTTTATCAAGCCCGACTGAGTCTCACTACTTATTTTTGTAACCCTTTCTGGAGTCTAGTTGCTGTTGATGATCATGATCAGTGTTTGGTGAGGTGATGGGTCTTAAACTGTCCAGCTGTCGTTTGTCCTTCCCTGGTTTAGGGTTTAAAGCAATCAGTCCTCATTTCATACTTGGCATCAGTTCTTTTCTATCAATGCCGTCTTTCAAAGCTTCAACGACAAAATCCTCCAATCTTCCCAAAAATGTTTATAAAAGTTCTCGGTGCGACCATCTGATCCTGGGTTTGTTAGAGGCCGTGTTCCTCTGAGCTGCTCCAGTTCTTCAGCCTGAGGTCGGAGTCACAGATGTCTTCATGAGAGGAATCAATCTGTGGGACTCATTGAAAACTATTAGGAAGTAAATCTGACAGTCCTCTTCAGAACACTGAGAGTCCAGTTTGGAGTCAAACTTGGAAACTTTGTTCTCTAAAATTTTAGGGTCTCTGCTTTCTTTTCCGTCTACTGACAGACAAGAGATGCAGATTTTTGCTGTTGATTTTTTTCTAAATTAAAGAAATAAGATGAGTTTTTCTCTCCTGATTCGACCTCACCAACACCTCACGGCCTTGTTGAGGTGAAGGTGATCACATTTAGTTTGGAATCCCAGTGTTGACCTCCGTCTTCAGAGCTTAGCTCAGTGTTGCTGCAGCACCTGTGGGTTTCTTTCAACAACTGAGTTTCCATTTCCTTATTTTTTTGGTCAAGTTTCTTACTGAATTTAATTCTTATTCCCCTAATTTTAAATTTCATAAATTCCTATTTGTTAATATGGGCGGCCCGGTGGAGCAGTGGTCCTCACTGTGGCCCCCCAGCAAGAAGGTTGTGGGTGGAGCAGTGGTCCTCACTGTGGCCCCCCAGCAAGAAGGTTGTGGGTGGAGCAGTGGTCCTCACTGTGGCCCCCAGCAAGAAGGTTGTGGGTGGAGCCCCGGCTGCAGCACGGGGTCTTTCTGGATGAGTCTCCATGTTCTCCCTGTTCCTGCTGGGTTCTCTCTGGTACTCCAGCTTCCTCCACAGTCCAAAGACATCAAGAGGGGACCAGGTTAAGACTCTAAATTGACCGTAGGCCTGGCTGGGAGAGCCAATGGTTGTCTGTCTCTATGTGTTGGCCCTGCCATGGACTGGTGACCTGTCCAGGGGGAAGGCTGCTGGGATAGGCTCCACCCACCCGCGACCCTTAATGTAGGAATAAACAAAAGACAATGGATGGATGGATAAATTCCTATTTGTTAATATGACCTGAGATCGCGTCGTCATTTTTCATTTCAGCAGTTGTTCCAGTCATGTGGTCACAATAGTCCTTGTTCTGTAACAGTTTTGTGTTAAATTTCCAAAATCCTTTCCTGAATGTTTTTTTGTTTGAAGGTTCCAAAGTTAACCCTCTCAGGCAGGGGTCTGATTGAGGCGCTGTGGACATCGTGGTCTTGTTGCATGACTCGTTATGTTGTCAGAACCCAGCCGGTCATCAATTCTGGATGTTTCCTTTGGGCCTGAACCACCTGTGGTGTTGGGGTGCCTCCCTCCAGCCATGACGTTATGAATTAGGGGGTCATGGTGAGACCTCCCTCCTCTAGCAGGCCGTCTGTCCAGCCGTTCATTTGGCGTTGTGTTCCGGTCACCACCACACAGATGTAGTCAGTGGGATATCAGCCTTTAAGCTCAGAGATTACGTTTGTGACGTCATCTAACACTTTCTTATGTTGATGATCATTATTATACCCGTACACATCGACCACTACCAGAAACCAAGCTTCAGTTCTGTCACAGCCGTCAGCCAGGGCCCTTCAGTGTCAGTTCTCCAGGAAGTTGGAGACACCAACTGCCACTCCTGCGGACCTTGAAGACCCATGACTGAACGGCACTTTGTCGCCCGCTGCTGTGACCGAACTGATGCGTCCGCCTCAGACGAAGGAGTCTCACGCAAGAACAGACATGGACATTGTTGCCCTTTACAAGATAAAAATAAAGCTTTATGTTGAACAGGTTCTGTCAAGCCCCTTGCAAAGAACAAAGAAATCTTTACACTGAACATGAACACGCGCTTTGAAAAAAAAGAGAAAGAGAGTGTTTGACTGTGCGACTGACGACATTTGAGAGCTCTCTGACTGCTCTTCAGTCCTCCACCAACAATGTCTTACCAAGTTCAAGTTATCTGTCGTCCACTGTCTTCAATACGACGTCCATCCATGTATGCGCAGGGTCCTCTGAAGTAGGCCCGCTTCCCAGGTGGTCTCGCCTGGTCAACCAGAGGCCACAGCCGCTCTCACGCGTCCAGGTCCTCTCGAGGCAGCGTCTCAGCGAAGCTTACTCCTTCAGTCTTGCATGTTGTAGACCTTTTAGTTTTCTCCAACTCTCCGTCCCTCACACGTCTGTGTGAGAGCAGAATGATGACGTGTCTGGTGTGGTTTTCTTCTCTTTTACCAAGTCTGTGTACGACATCCATTTCCTCTGCAAACTCAGGGACGATCATTGCTCTTAGATTCTCTTCTGTTTTCTCTCAGGCCTCTCACTTTGAGACATGGCTTCATGCTGTCACGTTGCTGTTCTGCCATTTTCTTCTTCAAGTCTGTGTTTTCATTCAGTAGCCGAGCATTCGCTCTCTCCAGATCCACCATTCTCTGCTTCATCCCTTCAGCTCCTCTGAGTTGAACTGCACGGTCTTGGTCAAGTCGACTATCATGGCAGTGTTTTGTCTGTTGTGTTCCTTGATGTCGTCCAACTGCGACTCCATTCCAGTCAAGCGCTTTCCCAGCTCCAATATTGCCTCAAGAATGGTCTTTTTGGAAACTTGGTCCTCATCGTTCTCGTCATTTGGTTTGGTTGTCTTGTCTTTAGGCGACTTACTTGGCGTTGAGTCTTGCCCGCGATCCCATTTCGTTTGCCCGGACACCTTCATGGCATAATCGTGTTGGTTTTCCCTCTGTTTGTCTGCTGCTTTAGAACTCAGCGGAAGCAGAGTTGCTGGATTAAGGAGCCTCCGGACATCCATTGCTTCACACTGGGCGAGAAAAGTATGTTTACAACATAAAAAGTTTGCTGTCTTATAGAGAGCTCTCAGTAGCGTAGCTCACTCCTCCGCCATCTTCCTGCTCTCCTGGTTGGAAGATGTGTTTGTTGGAGCATAATATTAGTGAAACATGGCGTGGATTATGATACAACACCAACAAAAAAACATAACACACACAATCACACACACTCTCTCTCTCTCTCTCTCTCTGAGTGTGTGAAAGCGCGATTGAGGTGGAAGTTTCTTCATAGATTTCTAATTTTCGATGCTCTTTTTCAGACTTGTTTTTTATGTTTATTTGAGTTTAGTTTCACTGATTGTCACTGCTGGGGTCTGTGTTTTTTTCGGACTGTGTGTGTGTGTGTGTGTGTGTGTGGGGGGGGGGGGTGTTTGTAAGGGATTTCGTGGTGAGCCTGGTGGCTCAAACGCCACCATGTCTGCTGGCTCCGGCCTGGAGAGGCTAACTCGTCGGCACGCCATCAAGATGGTGCCGACGGTGAGCTGCTCGGTGGAGGAGTGCGGGCTGGCCGTTGGTCAGGTAGTCGGTTATGACAGCGTGAAGTTGGCCTCCAGAATGAACAGCGTGGTGGTGATCTTTCTGGACAGCGTCGAGAAGGTGGATCAGGTGGTGCAGAGCGGGGTGGTGATCCAGGGAACCTTCACTCCCGTTCTCTCTCTGGTCGGCGCTGCCAGAAGGGTCATCATTCTAACGTCCCTCCGTTCATACGGAATGAGGCTTCAGAGAAGGAGCTGATGCGACAGGTCAGCTGATCGCTCCCATCAAACTGATCCCGCTGAGTTGTAAATCTCCTCACCTGAAACACGTGGTGTCGTTCAGAAGACAGGTGTGATGGTTCTTAAGAGTCCCGAGGAGCTAAACCTAGCACTGAAATTCAAAGTGGACGACTTTGATTATACCGTGCACGTTACGTCCGGAAGTATGAAATGTTTTAGATGCGGGATGGAGGGTCATCTCATTCGTGTGTGCCCAGAGAGGGACGCCGCGCCCGCTTGTGCGGCAGTAGCCGCCGGCGGTAATACGGCAACCGGCGGAGCCAAGGAGGCCGTTGCTGGCGATGCCGAGCCGGCGAAGGTCGATGGGCCGTCGTTTGGGACTGGTGGTGCCGAGCCGGTTAGGCCGGCATCGGCAGTTCCCGCTATGGAGGAGCCACCGAACACTCACAGTCCGGGGCCACAGGCACGAGACACGCGGGGCGCAACGGACAACGTAATGGATTCACATTGAAAACTTTGTCTCTGACCTCAAACTGTTTCTGGACTCTGTCCAGTTGGACACGAGGAAGCCGGGTGAGCCTGGTCAGCCGCGTTTCACAGACCAGGAGATTTTCAGGCTGAGAAAAATGGTCCTCAAGATCCAAACCAGCTGGCTGAAGATGACCAAGTGTTGCTCTTTGGTTTTCTCTCAACTTCATTTTGGTCTCCTTGATTTGTTTTTGCTCTTTCTCAATGTGCACCATCTCAAACTGCTCGTTGAATGGAAACGGGGCAAGAAACGATGCCAAGAGAGCCTCTGTCTTCAGTTTAATTAACACAAAAAACTGAATGTCTCTTTTATCCAAGAGA